>NC_092069.1:24362500-24575000 GCF_039877785.1 Chaetodon trifascialis
GCACATCTAGCATTCCATGCTATGGCTTGTTCAGATCAAAGAGGACTCTGCTGAGTGGACGGATGGGGCCAGCAGTGTCGGGCTGAGCTCTATGTGAATCTGCACGGGTCATCTGAGGGAACGTAACTTGCTAACAGTGTTATCGCTCTGCGTTTGTCTGCCAGCTGAAGACAAAATCACTGATTCTTTCACTGTAACTGGCTGTTGACAGCACGGACAGACGGACACGGCGCTGATCTAAAAATATCTGAATCTGATATCAGTGAGTGTTTGAATAATTGGGAATGATTGCAAGCATTCCCCCCTCTGCTGAGGAATCAGATGATGAATTTAAAGGACGCTCTCTGCAGACACGCCTCTCTTATCTGACATGGTAAAATCTCACTTCTCACTGAGCACAGACGCTGTTTTTGGGACACTGTACAAAGGCTGCTGTCAGGTATCGTACCAGTGTAGCAGCAGCAGTATGTGCACACTCTATGTGCATTTAAATGTTCCATTGTCAGAAACAGTTCACTGAAGACAAACCTTGAGCCAAAGACTGTTAATGAGTCCTCATTGTACACTGCTGACCCCATAATGAGTGAAAGCCACTACATCTCCAGAGACTGTGGCGGGGTTCCTACACATTTCAACTCCTGAATTCTTCTTGTTTAGGACGCTTTTACTTTGAAATGCTGGTTTGTTTGATTATAATATGAGTGGGTGTCAAACTACCCAAATATGCAGCTGCACAAATGACAGCAAAAATGGTCATTTCCACAAAAATGAGCTCCTCGAATACATTTTCTTTGAAGTTGGAGAAATTCAGAAGCCGTGTAGGAACCCCGATAAGAGGAAGACATGCATAGAACATCAGTGTGAGACACGATCGCAGAGCAAACAGCAGCAGAACTACCAATTTAAACAGGACATAAAGTCTGATGCTCTGCGACATCACACCACCGACACAAAGCCTCAAGCCTTTCACTAAAGGCTCTACTCACGAGTACCCAGACCTACCAAACACTTGACTGAATCAAGGTTTTCCCACATTATTTCTTTCCCCCTTGTCCTACCCACAAGCACTGACCCAAAATAAATATCTAAAAACAAACAAACCGTGGGAATGTTCACACTTATAACATCTGCCACAAATGAACACTTTGACCAAAATGGTGAAGTGAGTGATCCACACCGCTGCAGTGAGGCGTAGCTTCATTTCCTGTGTCGACCTGGTTTCTCACTCTTAATGAGCAGCGTTATAATAAACACGAGAGTGCGTTACGAGGACGACACGTAACCTCAGAGATTCAATGTGTTCTGGACGGCCTCAGCTGTTTTCTGACGCTTTGCTGCAGGGACTGAAGTCTGCTTTATTGCACTTTCATTAGATTCACTTTAGGAGTCTTAAAATAAAGCACTGGGAAGGCGTTTAGCTATGTGATTAATGGCATCATTCATCAGTTGTCTTCAGCCAACAGGCTGTCCAATGTTTACAGCTCTATGGCCAAGCGCTCCCTCTGCTGCAGCGTGGCACGCAGACAAGATAACAGGTGGGCCACGGATTGGGTGACAACAGAGGAGGAGCGATTCTTGAGAAACCCCACCAGGGAGCCCACCAGAATCACACGGCTATCCATGCCTGTCCAGAAATAGAGGCATTAATTTGCCAACTGTGATAAACAGAAACGCACAAGCTGAAGGACTGTGTGGTTGGAAATTCCCTTCAATTGTGAAAGTCTCAGAGCTCGCAGGCTTAGCGGCGTAATCACACCGGTTTAAAGATGGAGTCTTGTGTTGCGTTATGTTTCAGATTTGTCCGCAGTTGCAAGCTAATCTCATCTCTCGTCTACGGTAATTTGAATTAACACGAGTGGCCCCATCAGTTTGCCACTTTCATTCGATCAATATGATACCTCACTTGCCAAAGTGCTAACAGTTAGTGGACGTGAGCAGACGGCCACGCTGTGACATAACGGCTTCTGATGGGTGCTGTCACTGTTTAGATGCTCACCTGCACCCAATCTTTTAACGCCACCAAACCAGGAAACAAAGTGACATAGTACAGAGAGCAGAAACGGATAGCAGCGGTTTCTGCAGATGCATGTGGTGTGAACACACACTGACCATTATTGTGCAGTGTGCAGTGCATAAACCCCATCCCCTCCCTGTCCCTCCCACAGTGCTTTCCTCAGAGTTAAAGAAGACGGATGGAGGCAGCGGACGTACAGATTCTATCACGGATCAAACAGGTCAGGCTGTCCCTGCAGCTCCAGCTGGCGGTTGAATAGCTCGATCTCTTTGTTGGCCTCGCTGATGTACTCTTTAATAAACTCCTCCATGTCTGCAGGAGCAGCAATGTAAGGAAACAGCAGCACGGTCACCACACGACGACGACACAGACGCGAGCAGAGCTGCACCACGACTCTGTCCGGGTCAGAAAGATCGATCTACAGCTGGAAATGAAACACATTTCCTCATCCAGTTTGATTTTTAAAACTGACTCACATCAACTGTATGCACAGAGGTACATTTATGTTAAACAGCTGATAGTTTTACAAACCTGAGGAAAAACTAAGATACAGTCGAGCTTCTGCCATAGACAGGAACCAGTATGAAAAGGATACTGGGATGGAGGTTCCTTTTGTCTCCAAAGATGTCCACATACTGGTAACCATTGTAGAAGTAGCCTGGTGGTAGTGGGTCCAAGTGCCTGGTGATCTGAACAGAAACATATAGCCATGTTCAGTCAAGCTTACTGACTGAAAAGGCTGACATCAGTTTTAAGTTACGTTCACATTCACTGTTTGTCACAAAACATATAAACACTCAGCCAAACAACGCAAGGAAATATTCTGAAACCAGTGTTACTGCTAAAGCATCAAACCGTCAGCCAGGAAGTACATGTGTGCATTGGGCGAATGCTCGTAATTCAATACTACCAAAGCAGGTCCTCGCTCATACAAACACTGCTCCTAGTCGATGCCTGAGAAGCTTTAATGCAGTTCTCTCTGCACAAAACTTCACCACCAGTAAATATAAAATGACATCTTATATAATGACGAACACACTCACGTGTATGTGTTTGATTTCTTGTGATGTAAGAGTATTTTTAGTCTTCCTCGGCTTCTTTGCCTGCCTCTGTGAACACCAAACAGAAACAGCAGTTTATTTCCTCACATAGTACTCATCTGATGCCACCCATCGTAGTAGATACACTTCACTCTCAGGGCTCCACCTTACATGCAGCACAAAGTGGTGCACAGCACAGCGCAGGTGTCATTGCTAGCCTCTGAGTGACGCAGTTGTCCTTTTCATGCCGAGCACCCATGTTGTGTAAGTAGCAAAAGTACTTGCGCCCTTCTGTGCACCCAATGGCGTACAGACTTAAAATGAGGTGCAGTCAGGTGCATTGTTATCCTGCAGCAGCAGAGTGATTACGCTGTGGTGTAAAGTCAATGCACAGTATTTTCCTGCTATTTAAAGGACACATTATTCAGACAGTAGGATCCTTCCACGCCTGCTTCACATCAGGGAGCTTTGGTGAATTCCTGCTGCTCCTGTAGATGATCTGCTGGTGCGTGAAGTGAAAGTACATGAGCAGATCCATTTCCTCAGCAAAAAACATTTTATTTCACTTCTTTAACTTAAACCTTCGTTTAAATAGCACTGCACCAGGTGCACGTGCACCTGGCTTTTTAAGGCAATGGGAGGTGACGGTGATTGGTTTAATTCATGTTATGCCCAACACAAACCTATGATTACTTGAGAGGCTAAATACAACCCCTTTGCACCTTGCCCCTCACTTTGCACAAAGATTGTGCTCTGCTTAACCAGCAGGATTGGAGCTGGACACGCCCTAAATGCGCCACATGCTGCAGATCGCTCAAACGATGGAGTCAGGGTGTAAAAACAGCAGGGATACCTGCTTGGCGCACAGTCTGAGCCAGTCCTTCAGTCCATCCTCAGTGAGGCCAACACCATCAAAGATCAGGAAGCAGGACGTGCCGGTCTCTCGGGGGCCCGGGGGCAGAGGGTCAGTGTTCTGGTCTGGCACGATGCTCAGGCTCCCGCTCACTGTGTTGTAGCTCACCTCCATCAGTTGGTCTGAGTCTGGAAATTCCAGAGATGAAGGCGCTCACACCCAAGTCGCACATACAGTTTACACCTTGTGTAACACCTGCTACAGCGGCTTCATATGGTAACAACACATGGTGTTGGTGGGGTGTTAATGTTTTAACATCCATACAACCTCTCTGTTCCCAAAATGGCTCACTCACTGGTTCTCAGCACTCATGTGTGTGGTAAAAACAAGACAAACATGTCAAATACACCTCTAAATACAAAGAAATAAAGTAAAATGACTAAATATAAAGTGATGTGAATGATAAACTGCCCTGAAGACAGTGACTGAGATACACACTTGACACTAGAGGGATGTGGGTTAAGGATAAGGATCATACAGTGCAGTCTCCACACTCGCTCCGCACTTCTGTATCCTCCCAGCTCTCTACAAATATCTGCACGCTCTCTGCACATTTCCTCACAGGCACCTGCACTCTCTCCTCATGCAACAACTCTACACCCATCTTCAAACGAAAAAAGAGTGAGAAAACTATGTGGAGGAAACCAAACCAGTGGACTATGAGCTGAATTCTAAGCACCAGACACCAGAGCAACAACCGAGCAGTATTCCTACCGTCAGGAGCTTCGTGCCTGCCTTGAGGGTAACCTTTTCTCTAATAATTCCCAACACTGGGAAATGCAAATGCAGGTCAAATATTTACCAAGGAAAGAAGTCACATTTGTTTAGTAATGCTTAACAAAGGCAAGTTCTCTGGAATTCAAAATCTGATCTGAAAAAAATGAAATGTGCAATTCCTACCAGAAAATCGCACTTTTCCCCAAACGTTGTAGACATTTCCTCGGCAGGGGCTTGGCCTCAGTGATGACTTGAATGCTACAGAGAAAAGATGAGAGTTTTAGCAGTTAGTGTCGAGAAACAACATGTAGGACTTAACAATAACAATATACATTTTCCTGAAAAGCAGAGTTGTTGGAGGGATGTCGTCCTGTGGGAATAGATTATTTCACAGCAGCAGCAAACAATTACTCTGAGACTTCAGTTGTCTCCATATTTGGAGGGAAAGGCAGCTTATGTAATCATCCTCAACCCCTGCCAGCTCATATCTGGAGCTTCTGTCACGTGTAACAGTCAAAAAGGGGGGAGAAATCCTTTCCATCTCACCTTTACAGCGGGTGACAAACAGAGGCCTCTCCAGGGGGCGGCTGAAAGCCACGTGGTGCTGGGCGAGGACCACAGACCCAGAACCAGACGAGAAGCGCCCTTTGCACCTGAAAAACAGAACACGTGCACATTACACGAATGGTGAGAAAGTTGAGTGCAGAGCAAGCCAAATGTTTGTGCTACATTTTGTCTTTGGCTGGAAAGTTGTTTACTCTAGCAGCTGCCCACGGAGAGAGGCCAGCGTGTGTGATTTGCTGGGCGCGCCGTGGAAGTGGAAGATAAATCTGTAAATGTAGATGCTCCTATCGGCAGGTGACAAAGAATCCTCTCTTGGTCGAAGAGTGAAGGGCGCGTAAGAGGCGTCTCAAACACACTAACGTACACACACACAAAGCAAAGCTTGATGATGAGTAAATCAAAAGGGCCGGACTCTGGCCAGATATCCGGCGTATGATCTGACGGGGGGGGTTTAGCAGAGGTTCATATTAGGCTGACCACTGTGGCATGAAGGCTGACTGGACCTGGTCCAAAGGGAAGGAGAACCCCTCTGTGGACATGGAAACTGCATGGCCAACAGCTTGTTACTGTGCTGCCAGGAGGCAGCTGGCGATAGGACACAAGATGGCCTGAGGGGCTTTACAGCAATCAGCGGCCGATACCCCCACCGCTGCAGCCGAGTGGCAATTAAACCGCAGGGAAGGAGGGACAGAGGAAGACCGAGGCAGGAATCAATGCCAGTCTGTCACTCAGTGGCCAAAAGGTTGAGTGTGGACACAGAAGGACACACGGGGGTCACATCCCATCTAGTAAACAGTGAAACACAGGATGAGGGTCTTACCATCCAGGGTAGAGGATATAACGTGCTCTCAGCATCTGTGGCTCATTGAAGCTGCATTCAGAAAATATCAGATTCACGTCTTCATTCCTAATAAATAAAAAGAAAGAAAAAAACAACACAAACAAAAACATTAAATATGCTTTAATACAGAATGCTTTGGGAAACGCTGGCGACACGTCACTGTGCTAACTGGGCGGCGCTCTGAACCATCAGATTCAGACACAGACTCCAAAAGCTGAACAAAATGCAGAATGGAGTGGGCATTTTAGGCAAAGATAAAAGCAGTTAAATGACTGTTTGCAGCATTGATCACAATTCTGTGGGCGCCTACCTGGTGACAGCTCCTCTCTCTGCCAGTATGAAGGCTGCAGTGGGGTTGGCAGAGCGTACCAACTGCTGAACATGCTGCATGAGAGGGTGCTTCTGCTCTGCTGTCAGCCCGGTGAACACCACTGTACTCACAATACCTGACATAAAACCAGACGCAGAAAAGGAATATGAATTCCAGGAAAAACTGGCTCACTTTCCTGAAAATACAAAAGCACATGTGTGAGGCCGCTGCAGAAATACCACATTTTACACTGGGCTTGATTTACCGGCATTATGGCTGCTGTGGAAATTTTTATGGAAATTGACATTCTGATTCCTTCAGAACGATTGGTAAGATATAAAAGGCATAAAAAGTCATTCTGTGACAGATTAAACTGTGGCGCTTTCTCATTCCTTCTCAGCTCCACCCAGCCACACTTCCTCCCCACTAACCACACTGGGATTTTTCTGGTTCCAGTAACAAAGATGTCACGGATGATGGCAGTAAACTCTAATAAAATCTTCACAATACAGGACGGAATTTGAACTGTGTGCTCTCATCTTGAAGTGATGCTTGTTACGATGTGGTGCTGAACCAATCGTGGGCTGGCCCTTTAGACTCCATGTAAAACCTCTAACAACACAAACGGAGCTGTTTCAATGATGTCGTTCATTGACATCGTTAAGGTCCCTCACACTTTTCTTACCAGCTGAACATTGTAGTTCCCTTTTTACCAGCTGACTTAAAAAGCCAAGCTTCAGACTGGCTCGCTGTACCTTTCAGAGTTGATTCTTTTACTTTAAAGGACCATGCTCCTCCCTACATCAGAGACTTTCTTTCATTATGTCTTCCATCCAGAGCGCTAAGGTCCTCCACCGCCCTCCTTTCACATTTTCCTTATGTGTCCCATAACTGACTGTCCAATATGTTGATAATAAGTTCCAAGTTTACAAAGATGGAGGACAGTTCTGCTGGTGAGTGATTAAAAAAAGCTAACAACAAAGCATGTCAACACATTATTTCTTCACTTGGATCTCTAAAGTACGGCTTCACTCGACTGTTACGAGCTGAACTGAATATGAGTACTTTTTTACTGCATCGCACTTCTCCTCCGACTCAGTTTGACAAACATCGCACATTTTTTGACCTTTAATGGTTATATTGTACAACCTGACAGCATGCTTGGAATGGCTATGCTGAACAGCTTCCAAAACAGCATTACACTTCTGAAAATCAATATCAATGAATATCAATAAGGTGTTTCGTCGGTACTCCATAGAGAAACTTTATCCTTGATGTATTTTGTTGGGAAACGGTGGGTAGAACAGTGCAGAACTTACCTTGGCTGCACTGCTCCAACAGCTTAGGGAAAGCAAACCTGAAGAAACAGACAAGAGACAGAAGGACGTCAAATGAAATGTTAAATATACAGTATACGTAGTGAGACATCAGTCAAATGCAAATGCAGTTTGACTGAGAGGGTCACTGCTGCACTTTGGAGAGATACATTGAAAACAGGATGTCTGTACCTGAAAGACACAAAAACAAGAGCTGTGCTTTAATCTATTTAGTTGACAGTGCTCTTTATTTTAACCCATGTCTTGCTCCACAATATCATCACTAACAATAACTCTATTTATGACTAATGGGCGCTTGCCAAAGTTCTACAGCAATAAACAGGCTAATTCCATGTTACAGCCCTTGGCTAGCACCCTGGTTATCAATCTTGAGGCTTTTTTCATGGGGTGACATCATGACTATGACTGGCAAGCGACCAATGTAAAAGCTTTCTGTAATCTCATTTAATCTTAACATAATTTATCCTGAGTTTTCAAATCGATCAGTGTTATCCGCCACTTTCTGAATAACTGTTCTGAGCCAAGTCCCCCTCCAGCCAGCACAAACCCTCCCCTGCAGCTCTTAGGGAGCCTGCAGGCTGAGGCATCAGCAATGTGAAAGGCATTTATCTTTCCTGTTCTGATGTAATGAACTGTCTACATTCATCACAAAGAATGGATCATGACTGACTGATGAGCTCCACTGAGGAGGGTGTGCTGGTTCGCCCACGTGGACCTGGGGGATTAGAGGGCTATGCTGAGTGGGTTGACAGGCAGGTCAGGCCTAAGCTGGGCTAACCACACCCAATTAGCACCATAGTGGAGCTCCACAGACCTCCACACAATCTATGGCAACAGACAGTGATAGGGGGCTTGTTGGAGATGCCTCAAATGGAAAAGTCAGTGCTAACCACATTGCTAACTAAACCTCTTTATTACACATTTTTCCACTGCTGAGCCAAGTGGGGCTTGCCAGAGTTTTACTGGAGAGTCATCACAACAGCAAAGGATCCAAAACACATTTAAGATTCATTATTAAAGTTCAGCTCACTAAACAATTCATCTTTTCTAAAGGACTGTGGGAGATTTCCTAATCCTGCATATATGCTCCGGTATATTTGAACTGTGCAGAATCACATTATTATAATTATTACTACTTCAACGAGTCATCAGGGCATTAGTTATAACGTCATTCAATTCAGTTCGATTCAATTTCTGATGAAGAAAGACGGCAGCAATGGCTGCTGTGAAAACCAGACCCTCTCGACTGACTTCATCTGTATGTAGGAATCAGAGGCCGTCCCAGCTTGGCTGTGCAGTGGAAAACAGCCTATTAACCGGAGTGGTATGTCATATTGTGTGGAGCAGCTCAGTCAATCTCCGACAGTGACAAGCTCCGTAAGCTACATCTAAAGCCTGTAACAAAAGGAGAGTGAGATTAAATGTAGGACTGATCCTCTCTGTAAAAGGGACCCTGACTCGACCTCGTCCTGGAAAACTCCAGCGCTTCAGCAATTTATCAACATTCTGGCCCCGTCTGTCATCATCTGGTCTGTCCATATGTTACTTGAGAATATAACTGCATGAAACCCCCAACTTGAATTTCAGGTTACGTCTTTGGTTTGTTTTAGCTTTTCTAACCTCTTTAAAATTCAGTCAAAATATGGCTAAATAAATAGCTAACATCTGCTGCTAGCTGCTTGCCTCTGTTGCATGCGACTACATTTATTGACAATGAAGACAAACCCAAAAAGCAGCCACCTGCGCTCGGAAAAAACAGAAGCTATTTGGTAAAAATGTATGTTTTTGGAACATACTGAGCACGCAGACAGATAGCAGCAAAGCAGATTGTGCTGCAGGAGCGATTTGAGTAGTCTGAAACTGGGTCACCAATTCCATTGTAACTGCTGCGAATCCTGGTTGACTGAGCTGAAGCTCTCTGGAGAAAGCTGCAAACTTTTCTGAGCCACGTTTCACAGAGTTTTTTCAACTCATTGGACAGAGTTTTGGTGAAGTGTTCTGTCAGATGCGTTTAATACAAACTTTATACACATAATGTCCAGTCACTGGGAATCTGATAAAAACACCGGCACAACAGGTGCTGCTCAGTTGAGACACTAAATTGGTCTTTGGATCAGAACGGGATCTAATAACTCGTCTTTTTATTGAGTATATTATCATCATCTTACACTGAAGTTCAGACGACGTCACTTGAGAGTGATTTGATTTTAGCAGTTTTTGTCTTAACCAAGCAAACCACATGCTGTACGTACAATGAGACACCTTGGATTGCACACTAATGTCTTTGTTAGCTCTCCATCTGTCACTCTTCACCGAGTTTCTAGTGTATGAAAGCAATGTTTGGAAATGTGATCAGTCTACTTCAGCAAGACACTGCCGGGTTTGTTCAAGGGCAGCTCTCAGGAGTAGATTGACATTAACGGACATGAATTGATTTAATGTACATTTCTTTACGGCAGCCGAAGCTTGTTTGGTTCGTTTCCTTTTAATGGCAGCAGAGTTGAGAACTGGTTTACTGGAGCAAGAAATATCACCTGTGCTCCATACAGGAGGCGAGGGGATCCACACAAGCGGTTACAGCGCCGACGGTGAAACATGCTTGGACAACTGGGTCAGGGTGGAAAAGCACAGCCTGGACCACATCCAGAACATCTGTGTATCTGTACAACGAAGGAACATTTACAAGTGAATAAGTCATTATACTGAAGAAGAGCAGTGAATTAATTCTGTCTTTTCTTTTTCTAGTTTCTTCAAATACTGTCTGCTATTGTTAGGTTTGAATAGACCAACATGCTGCGAAGGCACAGAGGCCAAGATCTGTTTTATGTCCTCGGGTGAAATTATTAGCATTCGGGGCACCAATGATGAACATCAGATAACATTATTTTCACAGTGTCGTATTTTTGGGACAAAATGCTTCCATTTAGCTCGGCTCTGCTCTGCTGGATCGGTCCTGACTTCTCGGCTCCCATCTGTATCCAACTGATCAGCGGGCTTTCTTACCCTGGAGAGAGCACCAACAGACGGGGTTTGCCTCCTGGGCCTCTCTGGCTCTCCAGGAAGCTGGACAAATACAGCTGCAGGTGAGAAGCTGAGAAGCTGTCACAGCTGTCAGGGTTGTATACCACCCACCTACAGATGAAGCAAAAATCAAACTGTATTATTTTTGTCTGTGTTCATTATTATTATTAGATAACTGCAGCATGTGGAAGATTAAAAATATGAACAAAAACAAACAATTAAATCTCTCACCTCTCACGCTCTTTGTTCAACTGGACCAGGAAGTTGCAGAGTCTCTTCTTATGGCTTCCTGGTAATCCACTGATGATGGTAATGACAACCTTTCAACACATTAAAAAGCCCACATCAGATGAAAATAGTATCAGCTACTTTGTTCCTGTCTACAGTTTTCAAAGGAGGACTTTCCACCGCACTTCGGTCAATACACTCACCTTGTCTCCCTGACTGCTGGATGGATTCCTCAGCTCTGCAGAGGGGAAGAGCGCCCCCAGGTGGTCATACAGAATGGGCTCCTGACCAATACTACTCAAAGCAAAGTGCTGAAGAAACCTGGCACAGACCAGAATACAACAATCAGTAAGCAGAAATGTGGTCACAACTCACTGGAATGACCAGATAAAAAAGCATTTTGGCACTAAGAATATAAGGCAATGGACAAAAGTGCCAGTGTGCCATAATAATAATTAATTCTATTTCCTTCCACCAGTTGCATCTTGAATTCTTGTTGCGTGCATTTGCTCCATTTGTTGCAGTAGACATTCATACAAAAGCACAAAATTTCACACAGAAAGTTTTTTTTTTATCTCTAACTGGAACAAAGCACAAATGAGACTGATAATGCAGCTGTGTGAAAGAGAGCAACTCGTTTTCATGAGCACTGTACAGCATGTTTAATTTGGGTACAAATGTTCAACACAGCTGAATGTCTCATCAAAGCAGGTTGATGAGACAGTTTTAGGGCAGATTTGGGAAGACCAAGAAGCTGCCAAAAGGTGCTGAGTTACGCTTGCATGTGTTTCAGGTATAATGGCAGGAAAGAAAATGTGTGTGCGCTGTTTATCTTGAAGCTGCATTATCTTAAAGACCGCCCAAGTGTGGATGGTCACCACTGATGAATGCCCTCTGTCATGAAACACAGGCCTGAATGCTATTCTGGGAAGTCATACCACGATTAAGCGATACCTAGCATCAGTTTTTATTGCTTGTTTGGTCCATTTACGAAGCACCCTGAGTGACCTGAGTGTGTACTAACATGTCCTGCTCTGGCAGCTGGGAGTGTGAAGTCTTCAGGCTGCCTCTGCGTTTGGCCACTGGTGGCTCCTGACTGTCGTGCAGCTTCTGGAGTCTGCTGTGCCTGAGAGGAGAAAGTCAGAGCTAACCTTAATTACCAACCTTATATAACATCTAAAGACTGCTGCGTTATTTAACAGACTTACACTAGACTCGTTAAGAATGGAGTGTCAGATAGCTTATAATACATCTGTGGGCATGGTGGGAGAGGGGACTGGTAAAACATATTCAGATGAGTTTTCAAATGGAAGAATTGTGCCCTCATTTATCAAACACTTGTGCTTTTAACTGATCTTATTTGATCAAATAAGATCACAGACATTCAATGAAAGTGTCTTTGATACTTCAAAGGCCAAACAATCGAAGCTGAATCCCGCACACAGACAGCAGATCTTCGGCCGTAGAGGAGATGAAGATATCTTACATGTTTTTCTGGTTTGAGGTCAGGTGCTCGTGGTCCACCAACTGCAGAGTGAGCCCAGATTCAGCGCTTTGCCACACTGACAAAACCTGAAACCAAGAGAGAAAAGGTTCATATGTATCTTCAATGAGATGAAGAAGACGTAGGTTTAAGACATTTTTCATTTATCTACTTTGTTTGATAATGAACCATGAACCAACACAAAAATCCTACAAACCACACATATTGAGTCCTACAACATATATTTTTTGGGAAATGACTGTGTACAACTATGTACTAATATACATAGTGATAATGCTGCAATAATTATTATACTATTAACTATGTTTACCACAGCTATAAATAAATCTTAAAGATCTGTGTTATATAATCATGATGAGAGACTGTGAGTGTGAATCAGCCGCACTCAGAGGGTCTCAAACCCTGTCAGCAGGCCCTGCTCTTACCTTGGAATAGAAGGCCCTGTGGCTCTTAGACCTGGGCTGAAGAGCGAAGACCAGGCGCTGGTCGGGGCTGTGGAGAGGGAACGGAAGGTGTGGGAGCAGGCTGCTCTCATACTCCACGAAGAGAGACGCCACGGCGCTGGAGTTCTGGTAAAAACAGACAGAAGTCGGTACTGCGTATGGATTCATATCATATGTTTTACCGTAGTTTGTAGGGAGGCAAGAATGATCTTTTAAAACTCATTTATGTACTCAGTGACAGCAAAGCAAGGCGTCACATGTACATACCGGATCATAAAACTTGATGGTGCGGATGTGATCCTTGGACAGGGTTATGCTTCCATACTGAGAGTGGATGAACAGGAGTCCCTCAGAGAAGAAGATTATTTTCCCTAAGATAAACATTTGAAGAAATGTTAAAAATGATGCAGAATACAGCTGATGAAAGAATAACTTGTAAAGGTATTGTCATATTTAGATAGAGATAAAACAGTGTAACTCAATAAGACTGACGTGTAACAACAGTCTTATTCACAGGGTGGTGAGACGCTGATCATTCATTCCAGGCTAAGTTAGAAATCTAACTGCAGCCACACTAATTGTAAGTTACTGAATACTGCACGATGGAAATGTTGCTGTCACCTTCTTCATGTGTGGAGAGCTGGCTGCTGGAGGACACATACGCAGCATCTGCTACAGTCAGAGCAGTCCCCAAACAAGTGCCTTCCTCTTTCTGCTGAAGACACAGACTGTCAGTGAGGAGGCCACAGGCTCACACATTCACAATCATGTATTCATCCACTGCAGTGCATCCATGAAGCCTCTGACGTTACCTTCGCGAGATGCTGGGCTTGCTCAGACTGCTTGACATCAGATTCCATCTAAAAACAACAAGACCATAAAACTTTGTTTTATCAAGTAACAGTTTAGTCCTTAAACTTAAGATGTTTTTATGAATATTCATGTTTTACTAAACTTAAACTGCAAAAGAAATCTAGAGTAAATAACTAACTTCAGGCCTGCACATACCAGCCAGCACGCGTAGCGAGGCACAGTTGTAGTCAGGATTGTGTAGCAGCTGTCGGAGGACACAGTGCCATCTGCAGGAGAAAAAACAGGCTTTCTTTGAAACAAAGCAATGACAAATAAGACAGAGAAAGACAAACACGACAAGATGAATCACAAATATGACTGGCAGGGCAGGAAACGAGGAGACGAGGGCTCTGTTGTTTCGAAATTACTTTCCTGTTAACGGTGACTGAGGCTTTGTCCTGATCATTATGTAAATCTAATTTCCTTCATGGAATCAATCAGCAATCTATTCTAGTTAGACTTAATCTAATCAATACTGTACCTTTCTGTTGAATGTTGATGCTGGACTCCAAGAAGGATTCAGAGAAGACCACTGAGCCCAGGTCTCCTCCGTCCCACTGCAGGTCTGGGATATCATGGACAGTCATCGAGGCCTTTAAAAAAAGCACAATTAGTCAAGATGGAAAAAAAGGTAAACTTCACTGCATCCTTTGGTCAATCAAAGAAGTAATATTCTTCTCTGACGTACTGTTTTTACGACGTAACGGCTTTCTTCATCAGTCAGAGGAATGATCCTGAAAATAAAAAAAAACGTCTCTTTAGGCCTGAAAGGTTTGAGGAAACACCACTTGAGTGTATATTTTTCAAATAACACAATGAAAATTAGCTAGCTCACCTTCCTTGCTTGTTTACTGCCTGAATGCTGAATTCACATTTGGACCTGAGGAGAGAAAACACAGAATCAATCCAGTTCTAAGAGTCCATTTCATTTCATGCTTGGATGAAAGACTCAGTGGACGACAGCGGAAAAAACTCAAATCAGTGAGTACCTGAGAGAACTGCGGTACTGACTTAAATTCACTGAGTCCAAAGCCACGAGAAAGGTGTTTTCTGCCACATCCTTAGCCTGCAACGGTACGTATGTATTAATGACCACCTACACATGCACGCTGCGATATGAACGTTAAAACAGATGCTGCTTCTCTTCTTACCTTGGTAGCGCTGGTGGTACAGGAGTAGCATTTAATTCCTGAAAGGACTGCTTGAACAGCAGCGGAATAAATCTGTGACAAAAGTCTGAAAAACAAACACAGAAAAACAGACATTCTTTAACATTTTACAACGGCAGTTACAGTAGCTTAGAGGGAACGTATTAATCATGAAATCCAAAATTAAATCACTTACAAGACTTCTGTTTTCTTCTGCTCGGTGTTTTGATTCCCTGTGGGTGAAACACAGCGAGTGTAAACAGATTGTACACTGACAGTACAAATAAGGGCCAAAATCTTCCACCACAGGATATGTCATTTTATATCATGTGTAACATCACGGTACAGTAACTCGGACTCATGCATAATTTTTGCATTGTTATCAATAATACATGTATTTGGACGCAGAAAACGAGTAGAAAACAATAAAGAGGCAAGCAGCAAAGAGTCCTAAGCAGCTGTGCTTCCTACAGCATCATCATCACGGCCACTCGGTTGCATATACTGTAAATGTAAATACAGCTTAAGGGACAGCTCCTGTGGTGGAAACAGCATTGCCAAATCTCCACCAGTGGACACATTTCTACCATCGCCCAGTATACACCTTCAAACCACCCAACCCCAGTACAAATAAGGGCTTCTTATATTACACTTAAACCCAGTTCAGTTAATCCCTCTCTGGACCGTCCATTTATAGCAACATATCAGAGCAGCACCTCTGATGGAGGGTTAGTCAGTACCACTGTAACCCCTGGGTTAACAAACTATGCTCTGCAGCTGGGTTTCCACTGAAACATGATGCTGAGCACAATAAAGTAAAATACATTAAGAACCTTCATACATGCATAAATATGAAGCAGAAGATATAGAGTAAAACCTCACCAAGGTATGGAGTGTGGGTGGTCCCAAAAAAATAGGTTCGCGAGCAGGCTAGAGGTCCTTTGGGAGCCACACACTGCAGAATCTGAAGGACAAAAAAAAAGTGTTTCTTTTGAAAATTGCATTCACGGCGTGTTCCCACTTCACAAAGGACACAGACAAAAGTGGTGCGAAGTGACCTGAATCTCATATTTACAGGAGACTCTGAATCAGCCGTCAAGCTTCCTGGTACAACATGTCAAAGATGATTTATGAAAAAGCTGCTCTGCACATCACTGGTTATACCGCGTTACTTCACCAGGTGGTGCTGTAGGCCGCTTCTGCTCTTAAACTTGAGCAGTGTGATTTATGAAATATTGCGTACAAACAAAGGAAAAATAACATTAATGCCACATGAAACGCTGCACAGTTTCACAGTGGTAGGTCCCAGTCATTAACAGAAAGCCTACAGTGCTGTAAGCGGCTCAGCTAAGTCTTCTTTTCACATCACACTGTTATTTTTATTTCAGACTTCTCACCATGTGTTTGGCTGCTGAACCTCGGGGGCCTGTGTTGCGGACCTGATGACTCTCTGAGGGAAAGTTGAAGGAATAATTCTCCAAATCCTCTGAGGAGGAATGCTTCCCAAACAGCACAAAGGGCTGCTGACTTTTACTGAAACAAACAAACATTCGATCAAGCGACAGTATGTGTTTCCATACAAGACTACAGATTAAGATAATTTCAGTATTCAAACACTGCTGAATATGAAGAAAACCTTTTATCTGTGATGTTGCTTGAGATCAGTCCATGAGAGTAATACGTGCGGAAGGCCTGTGGATTAATGAGAACACACTTTATGAGGACACTTTGCTGAAGACTAACCAGACACTGAACAATGCCTCCTGAAAACACTCTCTCCACTTCTTGTAAACTACATAAAGTTTACCGCAGATGCACAAGTAGTCGTTTAAACAGATGCTGACTTGATCTCCTTCCTACACTCCATCTCTGTTTGCAAGACCATGTTCAATTTGGAGGGGGAGGAAGTGTACGATAAAACTCTGATGATGGCGCATCCATGCTGACTTAAACCCCACGACTAATAAATGAAGTGCAGGAGGAAAGAGGAAGCACGAGACTACTTCAAGCATGATCATGCACTTCTTTTAATACTATTCTTGATCATACTTTACACATAATCCTGTCATGCACTCTTCTCATGCTTCACTGTATTTTCACAGCTGTTTTAAAACAAATGACAAATCTACAGAGAACTTTGACCTAAAAAAGGGATAACATAAAATACAACAGGTTCTGTTGAAAGGCAGCAAACTGCTCTCCAGAGATTGTTTTGTTTTTTGGAGGAATATGTGGAATAAACATACCTCTCCTGCCTGTGCTTCAGACAGCTCCAAGATGGAGAGGTGGCTCTCCAGGTCCATGCTGGAGAAAAAGCCACTCCACTGTTTCTCAAAGTTAACCAAGTCCTGAAAGACCACCAAACAACACCATGGTTAGAGTATATATCACACTGAGTGGTCATTACTGAGTACTCTTAATAACTACCACGTATGTTCTGGACATGGACATTTTAGAAGAAGGTAAGCTTTGCAGTTAAACCCAACAGAATCGGATCAAAGTCAGACCAGCTGATGAAAGAAGAAACTCAGTATTTCACCTCTGTGAAGACACTATCCAGGGACACCGGGTCAAGCCTGTTGTAAACCTGCCACAGCTTCTCGCTCATGTCCATCAGCTGGGAAAGCAATGGACAAACACAATGTAGTGCTATGCATACTTTTATCTGAACTATATTTCACTTTTTTCTTAATTTCTGGGTACCTTGTATTTCATGGTAAAAAAGCTTCCTCCACCAATGCCTTCCAGGGCAAATGCTTGAATTAGGGGCCACTTCTCCACCATAAACATATCAAACCTCTGGATGTGTCCTAAAAGTAACAGTATTGCAGGTATAATTACTTGTGTTGTTGGTGTAATTACACAGTAAGTACATGCTGTCAAGTAGCAAAAGTACATTTTATTCTGGCTTACTGGGATGGAACGTCATATTAGTGTGTGAACACGTTTCTCTATCTCTTTAACATGTGTAGTGAACGAATGTGGAGATTAAGACGTGATGATACGTACCCTGGGAGCTGTAAGGTACTCCGATGCGATAGCAGTCCTGCACCATCGTGACAAAACTGGAGATTTTGAATTCCTCTGCTGCTTCCTCATCTTCATACTGTGAGTGGAGGTGGGAAAATAACAAGGGTTGACAATTTAGAAAAGGACAAACTATTACAAACACAGCCACAAAGGGTTATTTTCAGCATTGAAACAGGCCGATCATCAGTTTGATATCTGAGTTTTTGAAACAATGTGAGCCAACTGGCAGTTGTAAAGAGGCCCAGTCACCTGTGCACAGACTGCAGGTGCGCTGATAAAAACCAGAACACACTGATTTAAATTAATGTGCTGCTTTCCCTGCACAGCCACTGTGGACAGGCTGCACTTGAACACACTATCTAACAGACAAATGACCTTCTGTTTAATGCACAGCACTTAAACTTGAATTTCCTTGTTTTTGAAAGGTGCAACACAAATAAACCTGTCTTGTCTGAAAGTGTTTAACAGTTACCTGCAAGGGTGAAAACTGCAGCCGGGTGGAAAGTCAATACGTCTAAAGATTCTTGATAAGGCTCCTACGTTTATCGTAACCATACAGGAACGGTAATTAACAGGAATGATAGGCCTGTAGGGGAGGAAGTAAGCTTTTAACCTCTGCCTCCGTCATGCAGTAGAGATGCAGGTTCCTCCAGTGGGACACATAGGGCAGGAGGTAGCTGTAGTTCATTGGGTTGCAGTACAGATGAACACACTCCGCCTTGATCAGCAGGATCACATCTGTAAAGCACAAGGTAATGTGTCAGAATAGATAAAAACGAAAGCAGGCACAAAAATATGATTAAAATCTTGTGAAGAACACTTGTAAAAACTCACCATCCAGCATTTCTTCTGGAAACTCCTCAAGGACATGTTCCAGATTCAGCTGATTTCGTCCATATAGTCCATAGAAAAGGTATTTCGCCAGCTCAGTGCACCCCTCATTATATCTGCTGTCAATTCCTGAAATACGCATAAAATGGCATTAATATCTGCTCTCTGTTTTATTAACTTCCCCTAGCCTTAGTAAACAGTGCAGAGCAGCGCAGTAAACTAGGCCACATAATGAAATGAAAGCTTAAAGATAACAAACTTTTCAACTTAACATACCGAGAGAGCACAGGATGCCATCAGGAGTGGCAGCAGCACCCTCACAGAGCAGAGCCTGAACCTGACGCAGGCGGCAGCAACTGAAAAACCCAATAAAAAGTATAAACTATGCAGTTATAATCTTTAAAAGTTCAGCAGTGGGAGTGAATCCGCTAAAACTATTTAGAAAAATGTCTGAGAAAAACATGACAGCAGAGATCATTGTCCTAAAGGTCACTCACAGCAATCAGATAGCTTAAGCTAAACATGTTATGACTGCAACACATTTCTACGACAATTTTTCTCATAATAAATGCAATTTTACAATTATGACATTGTTCCAGCAGTTCAAAATAGTCAGTAAATTATAAGATAATTAGGCATATGATAAATATAAACTATCTCAATCCTTCACTAGTGCTGCAATTTTAATTTTTGTTTGCTTTTGGGCAGTTCTTTCCACACATCCTTCATTATTCATTAAGCATTAGCTAACATTAGCTTCAGTAATGGCCACAAAAACAATATTGACTGATGTGCGGGGACTTTCTTGGAATAGGTGTTAACGTTTTAAGACATATAATTATGTGGCTCGGCTGGTGAATTAACACTGGCGGTGTAACCTAAAACTGGCCAGACACCTCGCTAATATTAGCATTACTGTTAACGGTACCGTTAATTAACGTTAACTGCTCTCAGAACGGCGACAAATAACGGACAGCGGCTCGCGCTAACGTTAGCCACGTTAGCTTGACAGGCTCGCTGTTGTCTATAAACACAATTGGATATTGACGCTACCTGACAGCTGGGTTGATTCCCGATAATTTTCCGTTTACTCTCCTGATACCGGCCATTGTAATTGTTGTCACGGCTCACGTGATTTACGTTTTAAACCGAATAACGTTGTGTATTTTCAGGCCGAACAACTACATCTTCTCCATCACCCTGGAGAATGTCTACACAAGATAGCATAGCAACGGAGCGAACCATTTGATATTGAGGGGCGTCGAAAATATCACTATGATGTTTTGGAAAAATAATGACAATATAAAGGACTTTACTACAATTTCTGAAACGTTACTAACATCTATGGCAGCATAGTTCGTATTAACCAAACAAAGCGATTAACAAATACGAATGTATTCGCCTTTGCCGGACGGGTCACCCCATTTGACGCTGTAGTACTGCCTTGTTTTGGGCCGTTTGACAGCGACAGGCAGCAGCGCGCAGCAGCACAGGAAGATGGTGCAATCCCTCAGTAATCTCAGCTGTTGTGTGGCCTGTGAAGGGGAACTCCTCCATATAATACAGCTACTTCTGTGCCTGTATTACATTACATGTAGCTGCTATCAATGATAATTCCATGTTTTTACTTTGAGGCATTTCTTAACGACACGGTCTACTGTTAATTCATGACTTCATCATAAATTATAAGAAATTAGAGATTAGATTTCTGTCAATCAGAAATGCCCTTTGAGTCATCGCTGTTAGAGAGCATGTTCACAGGGAAGTTGGGAGACATTGTCTCTTGCATGTCATGGCACTGCTTCTCCTGTTTTGGCTGAATGTCTGCAGTGAGAGTGATGCAGCTCTAATGCAAACAAGAAACAATAACAGGATGCCTCCTAGGCTGCCTTCATTGTGCAGATGGCAGCAACTTGATAGGTAGGAAGAGGAAGCTGAACCAGGCCAACTGATTAGGGCTTTGTAAATTCCCATAATGATTTGATTCAGTTTAAAATGTTCACCTTAAATATGTCGTGTGTGTGTGTGTCATATGCAAGGATACTATAGAACCTTGACACAAGTGCACAAAGGCATTAGCAGGAAGTACTGCTTCTCACTTGTGAGGTCAACAATGCCTGTGTGGGGAGGAACCGAGATCTTCCATAGAACTCAAGCATGACCTGAAGCATAAAAGATGCACTGGACTAGTAGCTCCGTCGCTCCAGTTTGTGCTGTGGAATGCACTTCCTTGACAACAAAACTGCAGGTGAAATGTTGTAATCAGGAAGCATCTTCTTCTTGCTTGTTTGAGAGCCAGAGAATCCAGTTTCAGGTGTTATCTTGAGCTGACAAGGATCTCAGACCTGTGAGAGCACCTGCAAGAGACATGTCGCACAGTAAGTAATTCTTTTCTAAAATGTGCATTTTCACACATATTCAGAACTATGAATGACTAATCAAGTTAATTTGCTATACAGGGACTGTTAACCACCGCTAGGCCTGAAAAATTAACATACAATCTGCTTTCAATTAGTTTATTTGAAAAAATGTGAAAGCCTCTGCTAAAAATGAGATATGATTACTTGGTGTGTGCACGAAAAGGGATTACAGGTCACTGACAAGTCATTCCTGTGTGGTTTGGCAGACGGCATACTGAACACAAGTCAGATGATGGTGGTCATATCCACAGTGGAGCAGTGGTCCTCTTTCAAGTCCCTGCTGCAGGACAGCTCTGGGGATAAACATCTCCAGTTAACCTGTAGCTCTCAGGGATCAAATCAAGCCTGCGCCTTGACGGTGGACGGCCGCTCGATCAGCTTGCATTATGCAGACTTAAAACAAGACATGACAGAGGAGGGCATCAGCCAGGCTATACATGGCTGCTTAAAGTCCTGCACAGGTAGAATCAGTACATTTCTGCTCCTGATCCAAGGTGGACATTATGCAACGAGGGAGAGAAGAATGATAGAGATACTGCAGGCACATTTTGGAGCTGAAGCTTTAAAATACCTGGTCGTCCTCTCTTTGGAAGATGGAGAGATTGCTGACACATTGGACGACGCCCTCCTGGAGCTGATCAACATGTGTGATGGAAGATACTGTCGAATCACATCATCAGCAGCGAGAGACAAAGCGGGCGCTCTACTCGAGATGGTCGACTACATGCTGACTGAAAACGGTGTGACTGGCTACACGGAAACCATGCTGACTGAAGCCAAGAAAAGCAGCACCGAAGACTCAGCGATGAAGATGCTGAAACAGAAGGTGCAAGAGGCCCAGGAGAAGGAGCAGGCCTACAAGCAGCTGGTTAAACAACAGGAGCAGAGGAGAGCGAAAGAGATGGAGGCGCTGAAGGCGAAACATGCTGAGGAAAGAAAGAAGGAGGCCGCTGAAAAAGGGCAATATGAAACAAAAAGAGAGAGCCTGGAGGAGGCTGTGATAAGCCACAGAGCCATGCTGCAGCTCCAGATGAGCGCCACCGATGGTAAGTCTTCAAGAGTTTCATTATCAGAAGATAAAGAAAAACACAGATCTGTCTATTTCCTGTACTCCAGCAATGCAGTACAGTTACTGCAACAGGACGTCTGACTTTCTAAACTTTTATTTCATGGGGGAACATTTAGAAAAACATTTGATGTAGAAAACAGCAGAAACCCTTTAAGAACGTGTTGCTACGCCACCAACGTTCAGATGCAGAAACTTTGCCCACTAGGGGGTGATAGAGTTACACATGGATAAGGGCCATGCATCGCTTGCCATCTACAGTATTGAGTATCAGAAATGTCCAGTTGTGGGTGTACAAGTCGGTGGTATTCTTACTTTCTACCTTTTCCTTCTGAAAATGCTTTCTGACGGCCAGTTTCCTTTTCTTTTTCTGCTTTAAGATGATGACACAAAAAAGCTGGCAGTCATCCTGTTGGGTCTCTCTGGCAGCGGGAAGACTTCTGCCCTGAGTGTAATTCTGGAGCGAGTAGGTAACCAGTACTCAGTTAATGGGCCGAGTCAGGAACCCCCTCAGCCCACCTTGTCTTGTGAGAGAAAAGAAGTTTTCGTAGCAGGGAGGCAGCTCATCCTGGTGGACACCCCCGAGCTGTGGGACGAGGATGAGGTGGAAAATGTGGAGCTGGTAAAGGACTGCTTGGCTCTGTCCCTACCTGGGCCCCATGTCTTCCTGCTGGTGCTCCAAGTGGGGCGCTTCACCCAGGGCGAGTGCGAGATGCTGGCGCACCTGCAGAGGATCTTTGGGCGAGACTTCACAGAGCACGCCATCGTCCTCTTCGTTCGCTCTGATGGCAACCAGCACAGGCCTCAGAGGATCAACGATTACGTGGCTGGAGCCCATGCAGCCCTCCAGGGTCTCATCAGGAAGTGCGGGAGCCGCTATTATGAGCTGAATGTTGCAACGTCCCACAATGCCCTGAGCTACCCTCAGGTGAATGACCTGCTCTCGGGAATGAACAAGCTGGTGGCTTCACATGGAGGCCGCTCCTGCGCAGTGAGGAGATTTTCTGAGCAGGAGCTGCAGGAGAGGAGGAAAGTGATTGAGGAGAGGAAGGAGGGGGCTTTAGAAGTCAACTACTTATTAAGAGACGCTTGATGTCTGCACTCAGAGGCACAGAGCACAAAAACAGCAACCTGTAACCTGTACAGTGTGATAATCCAGTACAACATGCATGCAGGATTTTGCATTGGATTGAATTACACCTCTTTTAAATTGTATATTTTTAATGATTTTCTTGCAGAGAGTTGCCACTGGGGGCGCTCTACATGGGTGAATTTCACAAAATCTCCAACCCTTGCAGTTAAAGGGGGTTATGCAGATGAGACATACATTCAGCTTTTAGAAAACACAGACTTCACACAGACATTGAAGTATCAGTCTCATTAAATCAGAATGATGATTAAATTTTGCATTGTGAATGAAAATAAATTCCTTGCGGTGTGGGGATTTTCCAGAGCACAACATGTCAGGAATTATTCATGTCCATGCTTATCTGTATGAAGCAGAGAGGGGAGGAAAAGAAGTACAGCTGCCGGGTTGATTTACTTTTGGAAATTGATATGAGACCTTATCTGACAGGTTTCTGAGATTTATTTGTTGATATTTTGATTGCCTAACTTACATCCTCAAACACCATCCTGCAGATGATACAGCTGATACAACTGCATGAAAACAAATGTTGTCTCGATTTAATCATAGCAGTTCTAATGTCTTGTAATTTTACACATTAATCATCTTATTATTTGCAGTTAGCTGATCTTTTTTTTACTCATACCATTATTTTATAAGATTTTTGAACCTTTTGTGTTGATATTTTATCTTTGCAAATCTATATTTTACTGCATCTGCTGTTTATTGTACAAGATACTAAACAACTCAAGACAGACAAGACATGTGAATGTGATCAACAGTTATTTATTGATTCTTTCATAAAGTGATTTGATAAAATGATGAGGAATGTATTCTGGTTAATCTGTTTGTACAGGTGGTAGTAGTACGTTCACCATGCTGGAGATCCATCTCTGGAGACATGCTTTAGATGCAAATATCACACACATTAGCTTAATATCAAAGTAGAATAATCACTGACTCAGTAGAAGCATGATTGTGGCAGAAACATGGTCGATAACTACTGTAATAAGTGTAACGCTTGCTGTCCTTTCTTTAGCTGCTCGGGTCCTGGGTCGCAGCAGGCTGCAGGCCCATGGTGCTGTCAATCCACTCGGTGTAGTGGGAGATGACAGTGTAAATTCCAGGCTTTTTAACTTGGCCACACTTCTTTCCTCCATTGGAAGTGATGCCCACTGCAATGCCATTGTAGAGCAGAGGGCCTCCAGAGTCACCCTGAAAGGCAACAAACACACAGGAAGAACAGGTCTTTAACAGGAAGTTACAGTATTTAAACCTGCATTCATTTGGCAGGAAGCACTGACATGCTGAAGTGTAACATCTGTTCACCATGTTCACTATCTTAGATTAGCGTGCTAACATTCCTAAGCTGTTATAAATAAGGAGATAAGACCAGACACATATGTAAGTCCAGGTTTCTCTTGGCAGAGTGTTTGATTTCTGCTTTTGGGGAGGCAGCATGTTTTTGGCTGTTAAAGGTCCGGTGTGCACAGCTTAGTGGCCTCTAGTGGTGAGGTTGCACACTGCAACCCAGTGAATACCTCTAACCTCACCCTTTCTTTTCAAAGCATGTACGAGGACCTGTGGTGGCTGTGAAACTTGGGAAACACATGAAAGGCGCTTCCTAGGGTCAGTGTTTGGTTTGTCCCTCCAGGGCCACTATAGTCTGTGCAAGAGCGCCCGCTTCCTCTGTAGATATAGAGCTCATTTTAAGTTAATGAAAACAGAACAATCCTAGTTTTCAGGTGATTATACACCGATGAAAACATACTGAATATCACATGCTATTTCTTCGATATTCTCCCTGTAGATCACCTTAAATCTGACGCTCTGGTCCTTTAAGTGTTGTTCTGTTACTTCTGTAGAATTGATCATATGTGACATCAGAATTTCAGTTTAAGGATTTACAGAGTCCCATTTTGAGATTTCTTCAGCTTTCTTGCCTCTATTCTAACTGTGATTCTTCAGTTCTTTTTCATAGCTGGACAATAACGTTGGCATTGGTAAAGAATATGTGGTTTATGTGAGCCTGGCCCATAACAACATCAGATGTTTTGCCATAAAGTCCGTGCAGTGTTACTCACAGAGGAAAGATGATGTCATTTGTGTAGTTTTCAAGTGAAAATAAAACCACGGCGGTCTAAATTTACTAAAGGTACTTTTAATTTTTCATGCGGTCTATCCCATTTGTTGACAGCCATGTCTAGTAGAGGAGAAGGAAGTGGATCTTACATCGCAGCTGTCTTCTTTCTTGTATGGGTGGTCGCAGGGGTCCGGGCACACTCTATGTGCACATATCATGTTGTTTGTGAACTTTCTGCCAAAGTAGTCGCTACGTCTGCACCGAGCCGAGCTCATCACATCCATGACCACCTCTTTGAGCCTGTCCGGTCTGGACCCCAGGTTATCGAGGGATCCCCAGCCAGCTGTTTCAACCTCTGCATCCGTGTCGGGGTTCGTGCCGCCTGCTCGCAGGTATTCCACAGCTTTAATGGCTTCAGAGGCGTTAAACGGACGATCCAACTGCAAAAATCACAAAGAAACGCTCCAAAATCCTTTTTTTTATTCTTTTTAGGAAGCTCTGTCTCGAGATCTGTGGTTGACTTGCTCACTGAAATAGAGATACATAACAAAATCTACACTTACCTTAATTAAAGCGATGTCATTATCGTAGTTCGACATGCTGAAGTCTGGGTGGTTGTAAAGCTCCAAAATATCAAACGTCTGCTTTGTCTCTTCAGGTTCACTCAGAGAATGAACACCCAGCACGACTTTCCTCCCATTTGGCCTGAAAATACAGTAATAATCGCAGTAATAATGTAGTATTAAGTACTCTTCAAAACTTACTATTATATGATAATAGATTCTATCAAATAAATATTCTAATCATGAAAAGAAAAGAAAAGAGCTGAGCCACATCAGCTCTCACACAGAAAACATGGAGAATAAATATTTTATGAAAACTTGCTCTGGACCAAACATCCTCCATCATTCATTATCTTGTACTTTGTGTTTCTCACACAACAAGCTACACTGCTGACGGTTAGAAGAAGGCTGCCTCACCCTGTTGGCAGGCAGTGCACTGCAGTCATCACCCACTGATCCGCAATCACAAACCCTCCACACTCGTGCTTCAGACTCTCTCCTTCTGGCACCTGGATGGAGGCCATGTAGGGCCGAGAGTGTGGAGCCGCCTCCCTGCCACCGATTATACCCTCACCTGAAACGATCAAAACACACTGAACACAGTAATATAAAGCATTGCATGGGAAGGCACAAAGTCGGAATAATGAGCAAATGATTAAGCATAAGGTAAAATCTTAAGAATAATACAAGTATAGATTTGCAGAAAAAGACATTGGTGACACAATAAAACACTGAAAATCCAAACCAATGGACGTGAATGTCATGAAGCAAAACCAAAGAGATGAATCAAAGACTCACTGTGTGAAATGAGGGCAAAAACAAAAACAGCAGCAGCCGCCACAACGTCTTTCTCTGACACCATGATGTCGGTTTAACTGAACCAAAACCAGCGACTTTGGTGTTTTAAAGGCTCCCAGTAGAAAGAGAGGAAACATAAATCAAGCAGATATGGTGCAAGACACAAGTGGGAGTCTGACGATCCTTCTGTTCCCTGTTTCCTGGAATGAAAAACAGGAAAGCAAACAACATGTTCGCTGATAACTCTTACTGAGACAGATGCTTTCTTCTTGGAAAGCTCTGTTACATCTATAGATTAGATTAGATTAGATTAGATTCAGCTTTATTGTCATCGTCAGAGTGCAACACAGAGACAAAGAAATGCAGCTGGGCATCTAAACAGAAGTGCAAATAGTCAAAAGCAAATTTCTTTAGGACAGACAGGCAGACAGACAGACAGACAGACAGGCAGACAGACAGACAGACAGACAGACAGACAGACAGGCAGGCAGGCAGACAGACAGACAGACAGACAGACAGACAGACAGACAGACAGACAGACAGACAGGCAGACAGGCAGACAGACAGGCAGACAGACAGACAGACAGACAGACAGACAGACAGACAGACAGACAGACAGACAGACAGACAGCAGCAGAAATGGTGCAGAAAGTTTCACTTTCATGTGGTTTAATGACTTAATGTCAGTTTACATAATGCTGAGATTTGCATGAGCGCCCTTGACCTCGCACACTTAAACACAACACCCACAAGAGGAGGACATTATCTTCTTCTTCTTACCGTAAATCCGGCAGGAAAACATGAAACAGAGCCAATCTGGAACAAATCAGCACATTTTACACATTTTGCAATGACGGCGGGTCAGAAACGACCGCAGCAGCCAACAATAAGCTTGTCCATTGCACTGTTCTGTGCACAGACACAACACTGTAGAGTACACACAGTATATGCACAAACCTGTGAGAGTGTCCTGCAGAGAGAGGACAGATCATTCAGCATGTCTTTGCTTAGCATCTTAGATGTGACCTCTTAATATTGGATGTTGCAGTCGGGCACTTTCTGTGCATTGCAAGAATGCAGTTTCAATACAATATGATTTAAATCTCTAAACAAAGAACACATGCTGCATTAAATGAGCGTGCAAATCATCAATTATTAACAGATGAAACATCTCAGCAGTTCAGTTTGATTGTATACAAAAGCTGTGGCCACACTTGTCCACAGAGGACAGATTGGAGACTTTTTGAAGACCTAAATCTGAGTTCTGAAAGTCATAACATGCACGGAGGTGCAGACTAAAACGGCCTTCAGTGACAAACGTTCGCCTGCGACCTGATTGGATTGACAGCTGGTGTACTACAGCTGGTCTGCAGTGGTTTTAAGTCACTCAGTGAACTTTTATTTGCAGTCATTTTGGGCCAGCGCAGAGGCAGCAGCACCTGAACAGAGATACTGCAGGCGATGGAAAGGAATTCCTCGCTGTCTTCAGCACGACAGAGAGAAAAAGGCCCAGACATGAACAGAACCAGACAGCAGACATCACCCCCTCCAGGCTTCATTAGAAAGGTGACAAAAGATTGATAAGTTATTACAGCAGGAGAGGGAACCTCACCTTCCTATCCACCAGGGAACACACAGGTTCAGAGAAAACACACTTTTCCAACATGATTCTGGCATGCGAAAAACAATTTCGCATCTAAATGTTCTCAGAGATGATGCAACCCATGAAGCTCTCAGCTCGAAGCACAACATGTCTCTCTCCGAAAACACCGTTCAGGTCATGATGTCACTTGCCAAAGGGTTTTATACGCAGCGTCTAAGCGCTGACATTAGCAAAGACTATAATTGTAGTGTCGTGAACGATCCTCTCTGTCTTGAATTAAATATTACACCCTGACTTCCACCTGTCTTTACCTTTTGTCTTTTACTTTGGCACCGGTTTGATGTTACTTGTCCGGACAAACTGCGCCTCTTGCACAGAACTCAACCCATGGATTTGTTTCTGCTTCCAGAGCAGCTCTGAGAAGTGTTTGTTTAACTGAAACTCCTCGGCTGCTGTTTGGACAGAATAATCCTGTTGTGAACTTGGGAAGAAATATTGCCCTCGGTCTGGGAAAATTTCTGTATGGCTGATTATATTTGAGGTGGAGGTGCAGGGGAAGAGAGGCCTTCCAGGAGATTTAGAAGTCAAATATTTTACCCAGGGAAATACAGCGATGTTGTTTTGTTTCAGCCAAGGTCTGTTGCACCTGGTGATTACTTTGTATTGGTTGTCTTGTCAGCTTTGGTTTGCCACGCTGTGCAGCTCGGCGGTTTTCGATGGACTGTGTGTAGATACACGTGAATACGGCTCTGTGTTGCTTCGCTCTAATGAAAACACACTTTCAGAAAAAAGCCTCTGTGCTCTCCATGAACAGGTTGTAGCTCTGCAGCCCACATCAGTAATTATACTGTGACACTATACTGTTAGAGTTTCTGGTGGGTTTGGAGACCATCCTGTAAACAAAAAGAAAGACGTCTGGAAGGACTACTGTTTCACTCAGACAGGAAGTTTAGCTTTACCTTCATCCTGTGTGACTGCATGACAGCACCACTGCAATAAACAGCTTTCTGATTCAGTGTGACAAAGTGGATTTTACAGATTTTGTCACAGTCTGCTATGAACAAACAACTCTACCCTGCTACGTTATGCACAGATGCTACTGCTACCAAAAACCATTGTGTGTCAGCACGATCATAAGATGCAGCTCCCATTTTAGTCAAGTCAAAAAAGTTCAAAAGCAAAATCAAAATCAAGCAAAATCAAGCAAAATCAAAACTAAAACAGGTTGAAAACTTTAGATATTGCTGATTTTTCTGGATCACATTAAGCAACACGCTGTGTCACACGCTGCAGTAACATCTGAAGCAAAACCTCACGTTTATTCTTCATCTTACGGATCCCTAAGTCTAGTCATGAGGTTTACCATGAATAGATATATGATTTTAAAGGGAAAATACAGATGAAATACAGCTATTTTATCTTCATTAGAGTTTATTCTGCTGTTACCTGGTTTAATAAATAAATAGATATACAAACAGCAAATTTAAAAATCTGCATTATTAGAAACTTGAACATTGATAAATGTTGAATTGCTTGTCTTCCTGTAGACTTTTCAGGTGCTGTGATTGATTAAAAGACCCTCAGTGTTACACTATAATTGCACCAACTTGTATTCGGTATTTTCCATGAAATCAGACAGAAATTACAAAGATCGTTTCAGGAACACTGTTTATTCTACTACCTGCAGAAGAAAGTGTCATTACAGTTTTATTGCGTGGAGGTCACACCACAGACAACACAGACTGATGTGTTCTGCAGATTGTCTCAGAACATTGTGTTATATTTTGTCCATGAAGCTGTGGAGTCACAGTCTAATTATAGGCCTGCACTGCCCTCTGCAGGGACAAACGAGTACTACTCGTAAATGTGACTATTCCAGAAAAACAAACAAACAAGCTCATCAGTGTTAATGAAAAAGTGTTTGTTGCCTTAACATGTCACATTAGGCTTACAGTAAACTGTGCAGGTGTTGCTGAAAGATCACATGATGTTTCGAAGCCAATAAAGTAAACTGGGTGAACGTTAAACAGTAAAATACATGAACTAAAGTCTTGTAATGTCAGAAAGTGTTTGATTGAACTGGATGCCAATTTTATATCATCACAGCTATTTTCTCAGAAATAATTATGAAAATTGAAGTTGCACAAATGCTTACTCAGCGCCCTCTTTCCTAATATCTCAGGGGTTTGACCTTCCACAGATCACGTGGTCGCATTACAGTAAAGTGGGGAAATAATACGTGTTAGGTCTTTATAGCATTTTCCAACTCCTTGCCAATTAAGTCGTGACTCACATACTCACAATTACAAGTTAGGAAGAACATAATAGTTAGAAATTATAGGTTCAAACGTACAAAGACATCTGTATCCACCTAGATGATGATGAGTTAATTTAGCTGCAGAAATTTGCTGTAAAATGGAATATCCAGCATCTGTGAGTAATTCACAAAACAACGTTTAAAGCAAATTCCTTACTACCTGACATGGATATTATGTGTTTTATAGATTTTAAGTGATGAACTTTAGCTCATGCACGTCACATTTTTACCCATGCACAGTTAATATAGACATGCATAATGTGCTATAGACTCCACAGCTGCAGCACAGCGGTGTGAACTGGCTGAATATTGCTCTGCTGCACTGTATCAGACTTTTGATTGTCGAGTTGCAACCGTAGCCTCAAGCAACCAAGCCCACCCAGCCAGGTATGCAGCGTGTGTGCGTGTGTGTGCGTGCATGCGTGCGTGTGTTTGTCTGTTACACGTGTTGGCATGTGCGTGTGTGCAGCCGTCCATATCTGTTCATCCATGTGTGTGGTCTGGCACTGAACCAGTTATCAGAGGTGAGTTAACAGAGTCATTTTCCACTTTATGTTTTCTAAATGTTTCATTACTCTCTCTCTCTCTTTCTCCATGTCTGTCCTCCCTCGCTCGCTCATTCCAGCCTCTGACTTTCATTCTCAGACACTGAGTCAGCGAGGCTGTCAGTCTGTCTGGCAGGCTTTCTATCCATCAATCAATCACTGTTTGTCTGTCTTTTCATTAATCAGTGAGTTTGTCTTTCTGTTTATGCCCTCGATCTCTCCCTGTTCTGTTGTATTTCCTTTTGTTTTGTAAACTATTGTGTATGCTATTTAAACAATAGATAAAAGTACACAGTAACACTGTCCTATCTCTATTAAAGCTTCGGTCCATAACCTGAATGTACAAAAAAATCTTTGTTCGCAACCAGAATGCAAAACAGGATTTGCACTTCCTTTTAAAACAAGGCCTAAAACTACAAAAAGGCTAAATTTTAAAGGCTAATTCAAGTCTCTGATATTTACTTTATTACAGCAAGAAAGCAAAAGTCCTTTGCGGTGGTAACGTGTGCAGAAACATCAAGAGCAGATCAGAAATAAACCAGCTGGGCCACGCTAAGTGTTTATTACCTGAACATGACTCATTTGTCACTTTGTCACCGGAGCATCAGTCGCACATAAACACAAACCTACCTGATGTGTTGAAAAGTGTCAGAAAACATTATGACAGACACAAACAAAACACACACACAAACTGCATTTGCCGAAACACGGCGGCAAATAAAGCTTTGCCGACACTGAAAGACGCTCAGTGCACGAAAGATGCCGCAAACTAAGACGTGCAGCCTCAAAAACGAGCCAGTCGCTGCAACAGTCCACCGATATTTAAGACTTCAATCATGTAAGAGTTCCTTTTTTTTTGCTATGAGGGATAATCTTGAAGATCAGTAATTACACGAGGGAGCTTACTGACACTTGATTGACTCACATGAGCCAAAGTGAAATTCTCAGCTTGTATGGCCATGTCAGGAGGGTGTTCCAATCTGTGCATGGACGGATTGTGAAACAGCGGGCCCCTGGGCACAGACGTGAGAGGGGGACACCCAAAGCGAGACAGAGAACTACAGTAATCGTTTTGTGTCTCTTCCAGCTGGGTTGGTCCAGAACTCCACCTGAACATCAGGGTTTGCTTTTTGCACACGAAGAGTCTCAATAAATTCATTATTAAAGCAACACTGGATCATCTTTACTTCACTACTAACTGAGCTCTGTTCAACACTGCGACTGTAGGCCTCCGTCCAATCACCTTCTCTCCTATTTTCCATCCCATAAATGTACAAGATGTCAAGTTTTACTGAACTATTGGAGCTGCCACTAAGCTTGAAGAGCAGCTTTTAGATGCTGTAACAGGAGAAACCATCACCCACTGCTGCAAAAGCTTGAATCTTATTCAAGAAGTGGACTCTCCACCTCCGCCTGTCTCTGTCTTTGTCTCTCCAGTCGAGCGGTGGTCTTCTGCTCCGTGCTGGCGTTGCTCCAGAGGAGGGGGATTACTGTTAAACGGGTATAATCTCTGCTGTTTCCTCCATCAGTCCAGGCCCCTCTGATGGGAGCTGGTGTTTAGAAGGGGCTCCACAGGACAAGATGCTCTTTAAGTATAATCTCTCTAATCTCTCGTCTTACTTCAGGCCGGGGTCCCACAGACCTGCCATCCACACACTCCGCTGCTCCGCTCATATTTCTCCCAGAGCCGTTTGGAAAACACTGACAGCCGAAATACAGACCACAAAAACCAGCAAAAATGAGGCTTCCAGTCGTATTATAATTCTGTAAATGTGTTTTTTACACACTTTGGTTCTCTTTGTTTTCTGGACATTGGCTTTTATTTGGACAAAAAAAGGAAAAAATATATAAATGCAATCATCCAAACAAGATCTAAAAGACTCACACATACAGTATTGATCAGTTTTCAAACCATTCATTCACTTAAGAACACTTGCACTGATCCAGAAACAGCCACTGAACTCATATGGAGTTTGAGAAGCAGCAGCTTCTGTTGGGGTTTGGTACACTTCAGGCGTGTTTGTGCTCATGTGTGAGTGAGTTCTGTGTTTCCATCAGTGGGTGAATCCTGCAATCTGACATTATGTGTGAATGTGCGTTTCTGCCGTCTGCCTGCAGAGCGTCGGCTGTTCCAGACAGATTTCGAGGAACTGTGACTGCACACGTCTGAATGTGTGTGAAATCCATCAGCTCGTTTTCTCAGGAATGGTGAAAAGTGTAAAAGCATCGGCCGACTGCTGGCGATTCCATTTTTTCCCAGTAAATGTGTGTGAAAACTTGTGCTGCATGCGAGTGCGTCAAAGCCTCCTTGTTTCCCAGGAGAACGCTGAATCCTGTAAATCTGACATTTCTCTTCCTGGTGGTGGTCCCAGGAGGATCGCCGGGAGATTCCACCTTTCCCACATCGCTCCTTGATCCACCTGACTCCTCCTCGCCTCGCCCATAAGCCTGCCTTTTGTCCCCATCTGCGCACAGCGCTCAGTTTGTTTGTACATCCAGAGAGCAGGGTGAGAACGTGCGACAGTCCCACAAACCTGAAAACTGGCTGCTCACATTCCCACAATGAATGAGTTCAGAACACATTTGGAAAGAAAATAAGAAAAGATGTGTCTGTAATTACCCCGAGGGAATTAATCCCTGAACAAACAGCAGAACTGAGAGAGGGAAAAAAAGAAGAAGAAGTAAGAAATAAATATCACAAGGACCAAAATTTGACTTGGAAACACAAAAAGTCAAACCTAATTAATTTTTCTGTTTTTTCCTGCACTTCATGTCTCCGTACACTTCCAGGTTTCTGCCAGAGAAACCAAAACTTGCACAGAATCAGAGAAAGAAACATGACAAAGAGAAGTTTTTACAAGTCAAACTAACAAAGAAATGCTGTCAAATTGATTGTTTTCTGTTTCATTTTTCTCTAAACCAGACATGTACTGTATGTATGTACTTTATATTTATTGTTTTTAGCCTAATGAATTAGATGTTTTATATCACTCATCCTGTAAAGTGAGCAAACAGGCAACATTAAAAACAGACATAAGAAAAAAACGCCGTAATGCACACAGAGGAAAACTTTGCATCAGATTGGAAATTCTGCAATAAATAAGTAGAAACTGCATAAATTGTTGGTCTGATGAGTGACTGTGTGCTGAGAGAGGCTTTTAATCTTTTCAATCATTAAATCCCATAAAGGTGAGTGGTGAGTTAAATGTCATCAATCATCTCCAGTGAATGTATAATCTTATCATTGATCAGTCAATATTGGCTGAACATCCGCTCCAGTGTTTGTGCAGTAATACTGCAGTAAAACAAAGTCCGTACTCGATGGTCTTTGGATTAGAAATGAACATTTTCATTCATGTACAGTTCAGACCTGCTTTAGTGTGAAAACTGTCCAAAAAGCTCACTGCTGCTCGGTGCAATGGGAAAGACAGATCATGACTGAAGAGGCAGAAAGGAACATTATGCACTGAAATGATTTGTGTAACTTCGGACTATTTCCCTGAAAAAGACTGAAAAAAGACAAAAGCATCAACAGTGTGGAGTTAAGAGAAAAGACACAGCGAGACAAAGCAGAAGTGGAAAGACAAAAAGAAAAAGAGGCAAACAAAGAAAACACGGGCATGCAGACAAAGAGGGAGAGAGAGAGGGAGAACGATCTGGGACCGAGAGCCTCGTCTCAACATGTTGTGAAAGTGAGGTTTTCAGACGCTGTAATTTACGCAGATTCAGATTCAGATCACTTTGGCAGAATATCGGACCACCTGCACTTCAGCTCATGTGAGCCACTTCCAAACTCCTGAGAGTGAGGAGAGAGAACCGGTGTTTTACTAAAGCGTGAGATCTGAGGCCAAAAACAGCTCACGGTGCTCCCCTGACAGCCTGACACCTCGTCGTGTTTGGGCGTACGTGTGTGGGAGCCTCAGCCTGGAGGCTTGAGGCCGCTGTCAGCGCTCAGGAAGGCGAACCTGCTGGAAGATGTCAATGCTTTAATTGTGATCGGGCCGCTGCTCCTTCCCTCTGACTCGCTCTCCCTCTTCTCCACACTTATTTTTTTTTGTCCAACCTTTTCTGAAAGATTTTTCGGCTTTTGGGTTTAGGGGACAGATTACAGAGAAGATAAAGGGTTTAAAGACAAAGCTGAGGGTTCTCAGGTAGATTTGAGAGCAGAATGATATATGGCATGAGTGTCTGCCAAGATCTTAAGTGATATGAAGACACATTATATAATGCTGGTGTTACCTTACAGTAAAAGATGTGCTACAACCCTGACGTGCAACAGCTCGAATCTGTGAGCACACAGCAAAATTAAAGCACATCGCAGAAACAATACATGCAAAATTCTTCTGTCTCTTAATATTTAACAAGTTTCAAAGTCACAAATTTGTCCATCAACTAAATTTCCACTTGTTCTCTCTTCTTTGAGAACAAATACAATCCGAAAACCATGCTGTGAGAGGAGCTGTGCGATGGGTTTTAAATCTAATGAAACACAACAACATTACAGAAAACACATTTGTGAAAGAGAAAAATAAGATTCAGGAAACACAACATTTCCGAAAGAACAGCAGGAATTATTAAAATCCATTGATATATTTCTCTTAAATCCACAATAATCTGAGGCAGCTCAGTCCATAACGGCCTGGTTTAGGCGTTCGAGTCCAGTTTGAGCTGGTCAAATGAAGGTGGACCGGTAGCTGAAGAGGTGCCAGCTCACCCCTGGGGAACCGCCAGGCCTTAACCTCCCGGGGCGCTGCACTGTGGCGACACATCACTCAGATCTGAAATGCATGTAGACGTCTCTCCGTGTGCCTGTGCTTGTGTAATAAAGTGAAATCAGAGCGTCTTCTTCTGTGGTAACCTGTAGAAACACAAGCTTGCAGTGGCCAGCGTGACACTGGGAGCTCGACTCACTGAAGGAAAACATGCAAACAGACTAAACACAAGCAAATCATTAAAAACGTGCAGCATTTCAAAAACATGCTGCAAATAAAGCAAACTACAAGCAGCACGGACGACAACAGAAACTGTTTCCAGGGGACTCTAAACAGGGACGCACACAGCCTGGACACACTTGTTGCCACAGTGAAGTTGGGTCCATGTATCATCTCTTCAGGCTGCAGCTTCCTGACTTCTCTTCGCTTTGTGCATGCGCTGAACGTGAACGCCGAACCCACGCTGCAGGACCTGCAGAGCGAAAAAGCGGAACCGATATTTGAACAATTTCTGAGGAGATCTGGCGTTTATGACAGATATTGACCTTGACAGACGACCTGTTCTCTGAAAACATCTCATGTTGTCGTCTGTGCTGCCTGCATGAGGTTGTGTTTTTCTGTATTTGCAGCGTGGTTTCTAAATGCTGCACATGTGTTACAGAATTGATGATGTTGGGCTCTGAGGGCAAAGCAATGACTACCAAATATGGTAAGGGGCGGAGCCAGCAGGAGCCACCCCTGCTGACAATGGTCTGAGAGACCTATCAATCAAATATACAGTCATGAGAGACTCCGTCATGGTCCTGCTCTTTGAAACAGATATACTGTATATTGTCAAATTTCTGACAAAATGTTCTTTTCCCACCTGTCTGTGAGTCCTCCAACATAATTTTAGTACATTGCTGAAGAGCTGGAGTGCCCCTTTAATCAAGACATTATCAAAAGGGTGGTACTGAGAAACCTTCTCCCAAGAACTGCAGAGAAACTAGATATATAAAAAACACTGCTTGGTTTTAATTTGACATTAATTGTTTTCATTTTTAGGAATCCACGTTGTTGATTTTTGTGCCTTTATTTTCATTTCTAATAAAAATTGTGAACATTTCATGGAAAAAAATCCGTGTTCTGATTTTAAAATACTATTTGCAGTGCAAACACTGCGTCGCTCCGCTCTTTACCGGCTCTTCGTGTCTTAGGTGCGTAATCAGCTCAGTCACAGTTTCTCCTCATTCTCCTCTTTACTTTCTACTTTCTTTGTGTTCTCTCACCTGAAGCATTCTGTGAGCTGTCAATGTTGCAGTAAGGCCTTGTTTACTGTAAATTGTGGTGATCAGTGTCCTCTTGCAGCAGGAAACATTTGGACGCGTAATGACATGACAAAATCAGTGTGTGTGCTCCGCTAAAATGTAGACTCGCGAGCCCAAATTGTTGTTCATTTATACATTTAAATGGCCTCTTACTAATCTGTACAGCACCATCAAATACTTTAATAACCTTTAATGACAACCGATAAACTGTTCTGCTGTATTATACCTTGTTGTTAGGTGATTCCCAAGTAGTTCTGTCTGCACTTGAATGTGCTTGTGGGTACAAAATAAATACAACATATATCATATATACATATTTATAATGGTTGTAAGTATAAATTATCTTTAATGTCAACCAGGCTGAAATTATGACTGACTTAAAATAACATGAAAATAGTGTTGGGGCGATGGCCCAAAGGTCTAAGCACCACCCATGAACAGGTCAATTGCGGTTTCCCACAAAGGTGTTTTTAAGCATTTTGAAATATCACATTGGAAAAGCTTGATGGAAAAAATTCCTCAATTTCGGAAAAATGTTTTTTATGCTCGTCTGAGGTTGTTTTTGCCTTTTTTGAAAAAGTATTAATACACTAAATGGGAGATGGAAACACCTTGACCAAATAAGTTCTGACTCACATGACTAATCAGCTGTTTCCAATCCAAAGAAGAAGAAGAAGAAGAAGAAGAAGAAGAAGAAGAAGAAGAAGAAGCTGTTTCCGCCATCGTCGTCCTCCCGGATATTCCCGTAATGTGCTAAAACATGGCTGGTAGTTCCAACAACAGGAAACATGGCTGACATGAAAGAACAAATAAAACTCGCCAAAACAAAAGAAATTCCAGCAGACCTCAAAGATCAATTGTGTTGTTTCTGGTTTTCAACATTATTCGTCTTCTACTCTGTTTATTATAGCCATGCGTAAAGTAGCTTATACCACCAACTTCTGATGAAACTATGCCTAATTTGCGTTTTTTCTTTTTGAGACATTTCAAAATTTCGCTTAAAAGTTGCGTGACAATAGATGGAAACATGGCTAGTGACATCTGACACGACATATATCGCATTTCGAGGGTACCATCGACAGGCCTGAAGGACGATGGCGGCATTTCACTTCAGTTTTGGAACCAGAACTCATTGGTTATGTTTAGGATGGAAAATCATTCGTAAGAATAAGTGCGTTATTGTTACTAAACTTGAATAAATGAACGCTTTTGCAGTCACATGGGACATGTGTCATAATTACTACAGCCACTAGAGGTCTCCACCTGACAATCAACGTAACTTTTGGTCGTAATAAGCTCCGTGCAGAGTCGACCTGTGCAGCTGTTTTCCGGACAGCTCGTCATTCTCTACCTTCATCTTCTGTTTTACTGTCCACTCTGACGAAACCATAAAATACTCCAAAACGTTCTTGAAAATAAAAATAGGCCGTTTGTAGCTGGATGGTCGCTGGTTCAATTCCCAGGTGGACTGGCACAATCTCACAGGCCAATGCAACGTTGTCAGAGTCTCATCTGGTCCTGATTTAAAGTAGTACGACTCCCTCGCTTGTACAGTTTGACTGGCGTGGATGTTGACGACGTGTCTTTGATGTGCAGGGTGTGACGGGCTGCCTCCTTTGAAGCTGGTGTGACTAAGTGTTGGTTACAGACGTGGGACAGCGAGAGGAGCGAGGATATGGAGGCGGGTCAGTCGCAGGCGCTGACCCTTCCAACCATTTTCACGCACGATTGAGAGTCACTCGACAGGGAAAGACAGCGACTGAATCTTTGAGCCTACGTAGGCCTGTGCTGCTGATCTCTGAGCCTGGCTTCACACACATGAGACAGACTGGGAATATTTTAGGATGAGTGACAGAAGATTAAAATGTTCATGGAAAAACTGTTTAAAAAAATAAACTTGAGTATAATGTTGTGTAATCAGCAGCCAAACTGACACCAGTCAACTGTTCAGATTTGCTCTGCAGTGAATCTGGAACGCGATACAGGCTACAACACATGCCAAGAACCGTTTGCAAATACAGTTTAACCCTCTGGCAGTCGCACACATTAACACACATCAGATATGGGGAATCGGGCTGCCATCTTGGAGTGGGAGTCATCCGCTGTGCCCATTCACAACCGCGGCAATGAAAACAAAACACCAAATCTGAAGGATCCCTACTGTCAGTCAGAGGAAAAGCAATCTCTTTCATTTCAAGGAGTGTAAACATCAAGGGATTCTGGGACTAATTTGTTGAACATAGCTACAGTTGTCAAGGTAAAATCGGGCCCATTTGAAGCCGCTCTCCCTGCAATGTTTACGTTGGAAGTGGTTGATTGACTGCCTCTGGCGTATTATGGCTAGACAGGGCCGATTGTCAATAACTGTCACCCGCAGAGGGGAGGAGGAAACAGGGCCCATCTGCCTTCGCCTGCCGTGTAATTAGCACTAAAACAAAATGCTTTGTGTTGAAATGCAGACACTGGCACCCCTGCCAAGCACACATAGCATCGCATGCCCAAAGAAAACATCGATGGGTGGCATGATGGAACATAATCGCCCTTTTCCGACTCATGAGGTATGCTAATGACGCAGATCTGGGACACAAAGGCACTATTACTGGCTAATTAAAAACATGTGAACTATGCCATCCTTTCTGTGATGTTGTCTCCTGGTGTGCGTGGGTTTGTGCAGATGCAGCGAGAGGACGCACCTAAAATCCACCTGTTCCCCCCAGGGCTCAGCTCTGAACAAGCCCTCCTGGAAAGGAGGACAAGCCTGCAATCCAAACTGGTAACAGATATATGTGAATATTAAAAGCACTTAATTTTATCCTCCCCTACCCCAGAAAAACAATTGCGCCATTATGCTGCTCCTCGCCTGTGTTTTCCTCAGTGGTTTTTTACTATTGGGAGTGATTAATATGGCTCTCTAAATGGCTTCTCTCTCTCAAACATGACATCTCTGCCAGATCATCCTCACAGTTGGACAAGATTCATCTGTGCAAAGACAAACAGTGCTGCACACTGCCAAAGCTGAAAATTATTTATACATGTAATGCTGCTGTCGCTGTAAGTGTTCGCAGTGATTTCTCATGTTTTTGCAGCTGAAAGGTAATTAATCACCAAGCGTCGTTGAGTCCCATTTGAAATTGACAAAAGCGCTAAAGCACAAATTACTTTTACATGTCAGATATTTGGTGATTTGGGTTATATTGCACCCTTTCATGCACAGCTTTGCCTTGTGAAGCTCTGCTGCTTTGACTTGTATGCTGCTCAGTGTTAAAACACATAACTCTGCCCTCTTTCTTTCTTATGCATCCTCCATCCTGAAGTTTAACGGGATGGTGTTTTTGAAATCCAAGTGAAATTCAGTTGCGATCGAACACTTTGACTTGCAGCCTGCTGTGTTTCAGCTGCAAATGTCTGCATGCAGGACCATGAGGGAGGCTGAGGTGGACACTTTGGATTATAAAGCAGGTAACTTTGAACAGCCTAACGTGATTTATTCTGCAGTGCTGTCTCTAAGAGGGCGAGATGTGTGTTGATTCAGGCTGTCAGGGCCTCAGTTCCATCATAAAACACTGCGATTAAAACACCTCTGTCAGGAGATGGTGCAGATTTTTCAATTGCAGGTTGACTCCATTACACAGCAATGAAACATCATAATAGCTAATCGACGTAAACCATAGAGATCAAAGAGATTCTACCCCCTTCAGTTTGCAAGATCATAATTAGACACCCAATCGGCCATAACTCAGGAGGTGAAACAGTGGCGGGATTGTTCAGCAGCAACACCACAAGGAATTTAACCCCTTCGCAGAGACAAATCACCAAAATCCCGACCAAGTAAAACAAATCCGAGATTGGCTCTTGATTATTATGATGCCACAAGACTCCCTTTGACAAATTGTTTCAAAGCAAACCACTGAGGAGTATGTGTGTATGCTAATTATGAGCAACAGAACAATTTGCAAAAGCTCTGAGGTTTGTGAGCTGGGGCGGTGCACTGCATGTCGTACAGATTAGACTGAGATACTTCTTTTTTTTTTGCTCTCATAGAGACACATTTAACTTTTTAGCTCTTTTAGAAAGTCACCTCGCCCATCGGATGAAGTGTAATAACTGATCATCCTATGATTTTGCACCTAGCACCATCATCAGGTCGGAGTTTGTTCAGTACTTTATGACCAAATGCAGCTAACGCCGTTCTCATAAGCCTCAGCTGTTCTTTGTATTTACTGCTAATTAGCAAATGTTAGAGTGCTAACACATTAAACTAAGCTGGTGAACATGACACCTACTGAACACCAGCAAGTATGTGCATTGTGTCTATGTTAGCATGCTTATTTAGCATTTAGCTCAAAGCATTGCTATGAATATGCAGTGCTGCTGGCAATGCTGCAGAGTCTGAGTATGTTTAATCAATGACTGCAAAGGTCCAATATCTGAACTGCATGTAATTTGTGTGAGATTACTCTTTTTTTAACCACTGTTTATTTTTGCATCCTGTAATCGTAAATCACGTTTGACTGTGGGCATCTGAGAAGTTAATACTTTGATATGAAGTTGTCTTTGGGCTGAAAACAGCTGAGGCTGTCTGAGAGGACGTTCAGCGTGGAGCTGAACGTGGAGCATCTGTTATCAGACACACGCTTGGCAATAATCTCTACTCACTGTGAGTTGCCCCACTCCTCCCATCCATCCCACCTGAACCACTGTGATGAAGCAAACCCCACCCAGCCAGTACACCAGGAAAAAGACAGGAATAAAGACAGAGAAGGATCCATTGCTGTTAGGCTGCAGTTGCAAGGGATATTTTTTTTATCAGTTTCATGAACTGCAAATGGACTACTTTAAAGTTTCTGAGCCGGTCTCCCTGCTTCTAACCCGTCTACCGCCTCGTCTACCTGCTCGTCTGTCTGAGCTCCTCACACCTTGAAGAGCCTGTTTGCTCAAGCCTCGTTTGAGCCTGTCAACAAGCACAGGAAACTCCTCCCTGCTTCTCCTTACCCTACTTTTTCTCCTCTACCCACTCTCCCCGCGACACCCCGCCTCCGCAAACACCGGTTTGATTTATGGGCCTGTCGAGCTACCTGGCCCAGGTTATTTCCACTCCTGCTGGGAGTCTCTGTAATAAGGGGATCCGATGTGGGGGCACAGCACTGGGGCCAGCTGTCTTGTCCCAGCTGAGAACAACAACAGACCTCCGGAGAGTGAAAATATTCATACACTCGCGTTCCAGCACTTGATGTTGTTGGGTTTATCTGTGGTAACACGTGTTTTCAGCTACGTTTTACTCATCAAACCTTGAGTGATGTGATGTTTTGTAATCTCTATCTATAATTTATGTTTGAGTCATAAAATGGAAATCCACCACACACAGCCGCTTACGTAGGCAAGCAGCTGGAGAGCCTGTTCCCATTCGCCCAGAAGCTTTGGCTTCTGCGCACCGAGATGTCAACACTGAGGCCATTTTGAAACACATCTGAATGCGTGTGAGTGACACCGGAGAAGCGACATCAAACCGACAGACTTTCAGGGCCTTTTCACGGCTCCTTCGCCAGAGCAGCTCGTCTGTCAGCGAGGCAGGACGGCGTGTTTGAGCAGACGCCCGGCCTCTTTGATTTTCAGCCCCGTGCTGTTTGTGAATCCCCCTGCTCGACGTTGCATCACTTCCCCTCCGAGACAGACAAAAAGTGTCACTCACTCGTCGTTTTCTGACAAAGGCGAGATCACACTACACTTCCTGATGAAGGGTTACCTCGTGTGACTTTTGCCAAACAAAGGTAAAAGCATGGCACATGTTAAAAACAGTGCAGGTGTGACAAAATATATGAGGCGCAATAAATTATGAACGCATGAAGGAATGAAAATAAATCACATTAACCTCCCTCCTTAATTTGTTTTTTTTTATTATGGTGTTTCAATTAGTTTGCTCGAAGCAATTTAGGGTTTCCAGGTGCTAAGAAAACTGAGATCATTGGCCTCAAGAGAACGTAACTTTTCAAAATAAACCAACACAAAACACACATTCTGAATTAGCTGCTGAGATGCTATCATCTAAAAAAACACACCGACTTTGAGAGAAAGCTCCTGTATTCTACAGTATATCTATTTATTCAGGCCAATATTTACCAAATATTTCTGTTTCCTGAGAGTCTGGAAACATCTGGCTGCTGCAAAGACATCTCCATCCATAAGACACACAAGTGAGGTTGGTGTTTGGGTTCACTGTTTCTGTTCTGTAGCTCGAGCTACCAGCTCAACAGGTGACTGCGATATGATGACAAACCTGTCAATCAAGCACACATACCCCCAAACATACTTCTATTTAAACTTTAATACATCCAGCAACCATGACCGAATCTTTATCTTAAAACCTTTTAGCATCATTTTTCACCATGCAGGGCTGCGCGGCCAAGTTAGCAATAATGAATATACAAGGTCTGATTGGCAACATCTGCTGGCACTTTAAAAATAAAGCTTGCTGACAACAATAATAAACACGTGGTTAACGTCGTGGAACTGTTGGCTTAAAATAAGCATGTCAGTTACGTACATGACTTTTATACATTACGCTACGTACGATGCCTACGCGAAGGGGTCCTGACCGGGAATGTGACACAGTAAGTGTGATTTCATATTGACGCTGCTGTGGAGAGAAAAGAAACCTGATGCACACATCTCTCAGGAGTGTCACAGAATGATCATACAAAGCATCATTTTGACTTAGAAGAGGGATCCTTGCCCAGTATCGAGCCAGCAGTGTCCAAGGCGAGGCGCAGCCGCCCGATGATGAAAGAGACAAGCCCTGTTCATTAGGAAGTGTAAGATGAATTGACAGATGTTTGGCCCGGCCTGCTGGAAACTATGCCACACACAACTTTTCAGCGTAACGCATAAAACAGTTGGCTGAGACGAGCTGCAGACCGCAGCCCACAATGAATCACAGCAGTCTTTAATGAGGGGAAGTTGTTTATGAACCTGAAAAGGTGGATGACTTATGATTGCCATCAGGCTGTTGACAGACGCGCTGTCTGCTCCGTCTGCCTCGCCCTCTCTGCTAGTTTGTTGACATCCATATTTATACTCCACTTACCTTCATTAGGACAGAAGTAGTCAATTTAACAGCTGAAACATCTGTAAACAGCCGACCTGTTTATAATATCTGATTGGAAGTGGAAGTGAGCTGAGCTGATGTTTCCACTACAGGTAGCGGTTTCGTGCACGATTCACAACATAACATCTGGGTTTGATTCCTCAAAAGTGAATACACTTCCCCCTTCACTGAGAGCCTTTGAGAAAGACCACAGACCAACGTCCACGAGTAACCCCTAAATTCAACCGGGCACATGAAGGCGTTATGTTGGAACGAGCGCACGGCGTCTCTGTTTCAGAAGGCAAAATAATGTTTGAGTTTCACTGCAGCAGGTAGATCATCTCCTCCTTGGCAGTGAGACACGTGGTCTTGTTGACCAGAGACACAAGAGAGTTGAGTTTGTGCGACTGGTCGTTGAGCAGATCGTCGGGGTCTTTAGGCCTCGGAAAGTCGATGCCAGCCGGACTTTAGCAAAGCACCGCGGAGAATACATGAATATTTTTGCCAGACGATGCAGCAGTCCACACAGGGCAAATGTAATGTGACAGGAAGTTAGACGCCAGAACTGTGCAGCGAATCTGGTGAATTTTCAAAATAAAACACCCTGTGCAGGAACAGGAAGCCATTTTAACCATTTAGCCACAAATATTAAGGAAAAAAAAGACCAAATCAGCAGAATAATAAATGAAACAAGGCAGGAAAACCGGCTTCTGAAAGGAGCCTGGTGGCGTTTGCAGCAGGACGTTGACAAAAACGTGTTGCATTCGTGTCCGGATGAGTTATGACAACTAAATGGAATATAGCCCAAAGTGTTAGCTCGCTAGCACAATTAGCTGATCCCATTCATTCTAAACTGCTTGAGCACTAACTCTATGACTCTGTTATGTTTTAGTGGTGCAGGCTGTCGGAAACTAGCTTTTAGTAACTTAACACACAAACTTAGCGATGGGAAAGCTGGCGTAACCCAATCTCTCTCACTTATACACTTAATACAGTCTGTGGTTTCCATGGTAACTGTCAAACTGTGGCTGCGTCTACGACGACAGGAAGAAATTACGACTTCGATTTCGAGTGAGACTTTAACCTGTTTACTGTTGCTCCGCGTCAGGATCGCGCTTTTGTGCCAAGTCCAGGCGGTGCACCAGGAATTCGACTTAATTAATTGTTGCTGGCACATTACAAGACAGTTACACAATGCATGGAAAAATAAGAGGACCTCACATACAGCAGATAAGATCTGCTGTTTGACAGCAGACTAAACAAAAACATTAGCGTAGCTTGAAATAAGGAAGCGTTGCCGTAAACTGTTTTTACGCACACATATATAGGATCGCTGGCTAACCAGTCCCACCAAAAAATCCATTTAGCAGCTGTTCTCCAGCTTTCAGTCCAATCATGTCAGTCAGAGTTTGCCCAGCTGTCATTTTATTGTAAATCTACTCATGTTGTCTGTTTGATCTTAACACTTTAAACCTCCCATACTTGCTTTTTTTAGGCCCAAGCTCTGAACACAACGCTGACATTTGCTATTATCACCCATTAAGTTGACAGTGTGAGCTACCTACTTACACACCCAGCAGGTACAGAGCAACGTTATCAGTCACTTGTGTTTCTGGTGTGAGCACTGCTTTGGTCTCCACTAACTCCTGAGGACATCTCCATTTAGCTGTCACCATTTAACTGCTAAACGCTCAGCTTTGTTCATTGTAGTCGCTAACTTTGTGTGTCTGGACAGAGCGGGCACACAAAGTAAAAGCTGCCTGCTGCTGCGTTGTATACTTGAAAACTAAAGTAAAATGCAAAATGTAACTTTAAATGCAAAGATTTCAGCCATGAAATAGATGAAATCACACTTCCTTAAACTCTCTCGCATCATCAGGGAAGCTAAACTGAGCTTATTTTTTGTCATTGTATACACAGACTGGCTTATTTGGTGCTGTTAGACCTGTTAGTGTGTCTGATTTGAAATGCACTTGTAAATTACAGTTATGATGTGAACTGTGTGCGATCTGGATAGTTCTGACTGTCGCGATGTGCAGGGTTTGTTTTCTAATGAGTGATATAAATGGTCTCTTCACACACTGTAAACATTTTATTTCTAGGTCACTGTCATCTAAACTGACCCCGACCTACATCATCACACCAGGTTTATTTACACTTCAGACACACTGTATGTTCTCAGATCGGCATAAATACACCATAAACAGATGATTTGTCAAGAGTTTGCCTCCTCCCAGGTCAATCTGACCTTCCTCCAGGTAGTTCAGAGCCAGGCTCGGTGCGGGCCACCTGGCAGAGGAAGGCAGGCCAGGGGCGGGGAAGCATTGTGGGTGTTCTGCAGCGTCTGGGCTGGACCGGGCTAGCGCTGTCTGAGGCTCAGCGGGCGGGTGTGTGTTGTGTAACCCAAAGCTGTGGTTGGATTTTTTTCCCACATGAGCCGTCAACTGGCTTCATGGCACGCAGAGAGACAGAGAGAGGCCAAGAGAGAACAATAATTAATTCAATTAATTCCCACAGTGACAGTTTTCTTTATGAGAAAATAATAAATCAGGTGTATTGTTAAAGAGAGAAATACGAGATTGTTGTGTTTGTGCTGTGAGGCTGCTGTTGACGACAGCTATTTTTGTGTCAGTAGTTACAAAATTAGGTTTTCTTAATTAATTTCAGTCTATAGTTTGTGTCAGAGAAGCATTGCTTTTATGGTTTCCCCTATTAAAAAATAAACTTCAGTGACTAACAGTTGGATGCTACTTAGCGTTTTATACCCCATAAAGATTTTATGCCTCTCATAAAAAGGTGAACCTGTAAATTAGAAGGCGTTCAATTGCTTTTACCCTCCATTACATGCTGAAATTTGTCTCGGCTGCTGGAGAAAAAGGTGGGCGAGCGAGGCCGGGGATGTAATTGGGTTGAAAACATTACTTTTCCGGCAAAAACTCAGCTGGAGAAAGTCGGCGTGAGTAAAAACAGTCGCGCTGAAGCAGATTTTACCTGCAGCCAGTCCTTTCTCCTCCTATTTCCCAGACAAGACACTCTCACACACCCAAACAGCCGGTGGTTGTACGCTGCGAGTAGAGGAGGACAGGGGGGTAATTTAAAGCTGAATTAGGACCTTTTATACTGATGCTATATTGTCAACACGGCCCGTAAAACCTCCTCCTCCACTCCTCTCCCCCCCTTCTCTGCCATTCTCCCTTCAGTTCCTCTTTATTTGTTCTAATTCCAGGGACCGGCTGGGTCTTGCCTGGATTTGGAGAGTGCTTGGTTTCAAAGGGTAATTGACACCTTACCTGTAATTTCATGGTTTCACTCCACCTGCCTTTGATGTCTGGGTCTCGGTTGGGGCCAGGATGCGGAGGGAAGAGACGGTGGCGGTGTGCTGCTGCATGCTCTGCCGCGAGTCTCTTCCAGCCCGCCTGAGCGGTTTTCTGAACATGAATGACGTCTCATGCGAACCCGGGTTATTAAAGGAGAAGAGGGGGGGTTCTGTGGGCTGCTGAGGAGCTTTTCTTGTGGTGACAAATAGGCCCATAGAGTTGTCAAGAGACGGAGGGATCAGAGATGAGCTGGGGGCAGAGACCATGACCTTAAAATACATCTGAAGCAAAAAAAAAAAAAGTCGGAGAAGAACTTTTCTGGAATTTTAGACAATTAGCCGCTCTGCAGTTTTTGCCGTTATTGTGGATTAATTTCCTTTGTTCAGAAACATCTGAAGTGAGGGAACTTGATTCAGTCTTATCTTATCGGCCGAAAGCTCTGAGAGGAACCTTGAGTTCAGAATATTTAGCACAGATTTGTAGATCAAGGAAAAACCCTCCACAGCAACTAAAATAACTCCTAGTAAAAATACACTTTCTTATCATGGTAATATGCTTTTCAGGTTGTTTTTATGGAAAGAAATAATCAATAAAAAACCCCAAAAAACTTTTAGCAAATATAACAAGGAAACATCATCGACTACCAAGTTGTTTTTTTCATCCCATAGCAACTGTAGGCTACTACAGCCTGTTAATCCTGAGCTGTTATCACCTAAATCTGCTTGGTTGTGAACTCTGCTCTGCATGCCCGCACATGCAAAATGGGTCAGATCGTACATTTGAATCATCCTGCTCGTTGTTTATCGGCAGCAAATAATAATATCCGGGAGGGGCTGTTGTGGTGCGTGGGATGAAAGCGGCGTCTTGCGCTGGAAGCTACGGTGCTCCCAGAACCTGCGTGGAGAGGCCATCAGATTGAACGTGATGCGAATGGACGGAAAGTTTTCTGTGCGTTCGAGGCCTTTAATGTGTCTGAGATGCTCCTCCAGAGGTGAGAGGAAGGTTACCTGTAGATCCAGGCGAGCAGCAGTGAGTGATGAGAGGGGAGTGACAATGAAAATTGCATTTGTGCAACCATGAATCATTACAAACAACCCTTTAAAAGGCAGCCCTCACTGTAATTACCTCCTCTGCGATGCTCTATTACGGGGTGCTTTATTGCCTTCTATTACTCTGCTGTGCCTGCCGTGGCAGATGGAGACCTCACACTGACTAACGGAGCTTGGCAGGTGAATCTGCAGGACGACTTTTCTGCAGAAACAAAGACACGAAAAGAGCCGTGTTTTAGAGGAGGGTTACGTAATCTGTGACTTCCAACGACACTGACGGACCTGACAGTTTACAGGAGCCTGGAGGGGACACAAATGTCCAAGTCACATTTTGATAATGGACACAAATAAACAAACTAATGAACGGGTTGCCTTTACTGTCATTTCATATCATATCAATGAAGCACAGAACAACTGAGAAGCCTTTGTTAATCAGAGAACACAAAATCTGCAGGAGGTTTGTATAAAATGAATTTTGAGCAGATTATTTGCATCAGACAGGAGTTTTCCAGACATTTTTAGGAACTTTTTGTACAATTCTCTTTCTGTATTATGCCACTTTTGATTTTAAACAATCATACATAATTATTAGGCTTGTTTCTTTAAAAAACAAATTTAATGTTTTCTTCTCCCTGAAGCCATTGCTCCATGAAATCTTTGGCTGTTTTGATGCTGTTTAGCAGTGAAGGCTGTGAACACAGCTGGTGTTCAGGAGTTCACTGTGACTTAATCCTAACAGATTTTAATTTTCCTAACAAGTTTATATCTTAAATAATAACCTAAAAGTCACAGAAATGAACGACATGCTGAGTTACAGACCTACTGCACAGCGGCTTTCTGCAGAAATTGTTTGGTTTTAAGAATTCGTCTGAATCCTTGAACAAGACGCTCATTTTCAAGTTCTCCATAATAATAATTCTGATTTTTCTTGTGATAAATTGTTCTGTTGTCTCTTCTGTAATTGTTTTTTGTTAATAATGACATTAATGAACCCATCATTAATAATAATTCTGAGCTCCAGATTAAAACAACATTATAAAAAGGTAGTGCAAGTGAGGCCGTTTTGGGCTTCTGTAGATTTACCCAGTTCAGAGGTACACTGTATTTCCACTGGTATGCACTGGTAACAATGGAGTCGATGAACCGTCTGGAGGACTTGAGGCAGACTAAGCTGATCACAGAGAAGTGGATCAGTACAGTGAGAGAGCAGGAGGGGGGGAGAGGCCTTCTGAGGAGAAGCAGAATGAATGAATGAGTGAAAACATATTGGTCATCCTGAGTTCAGCCCCTCTCCCCCGCTGTGAGCCCCGACCGCTGGCTGCTTCACTGCCTCGCTGCCCAGGCTCCGCTGGGCACAAATCCAGTTTTCTGTCCAAATTACCAGCTCCGCTTCGCAGAAGAAGGCCAGCCGGGTGAGAAGATCTCACCCTCCACCCCCCTGTCTGAACCCCTCGCTGGCCTGGCGCGAAGCTGACGGAGCGTCGCGGATGGCCCTGGGTTGCACCTGCGCTGGGGGCTTTCCAGCTCTTCCCCCCTTCAGTTCACACACACTCAACCCCCAGACCATAACCCTCTTTCCCTTTCTGTGCATTTCAATCAGGTGGCTACAAATTCAGCGAGACTGCAGAGGCTGTGACCTGCTCAGACAGAAAGCCGCCGCAAAACGGCGTTGAATCAAAGTGAAAACTTATCAGGAGAGCGTGGACTTCCAAACCAAGGAATGAAAATAGATACAGAAATGGTTAATTCATTAGGACGTGCATCAGAGGACTTCACAAGGACAGAAGAAAGGGCAAAATTACACTTAACAAATATGCTGGATATGTCACAAATACACTGCATGTTAGAGGGAACATTCCTCTTGTTTACTTCATGCTGTGCCATATTCATTTTAGGGTCTGTGGTTACAAGAGGAGATTACAGGAAACTCCAAACCCCCTTTTTTAAGTTAAATTCCATCACCTCAGCTGGAAAATGTACAGTATTTTCTTGTGGAGAACTTTTTTAATCCATCTTTCTTAAAATCTGACACTCTTTTGTTGAACTAGCTGCACTCAAAAACACATGTAAAAGCCAAATGCAGGTGGCATTAATGCTTTAATAGGAGTGTTTCACGTCTACAGGAGGACACGATGGAGGGTTGGACATGAAGAGCAGGCCTGCACCTTAAACTCTGCAGCTGGGAACGTTTGGGCCTCGTTTGCTCGCAGCAGATGACGAGAAATATCTGAGCGTGTGCATAAATTGATTGAATCACACTGGAAAAGTCTGTGGATGATGATTTCCACCGTGCAGTGACGTGCTGTGGTCCTGGAGGGATCAGACTTTGACTCGTCACTGACAGAAGTCTTCCCTGGAGGTTCGGAGCGTCGGGGTATCATGGCTGACGGGCGGCTTCCCGGGGCTCCGCTGTTTGTCCTGGCCCTGCCTCAGGGTTGGGGGTTGTGTTTACCTCATAACAAAAAGCAACATGGTTTTGATGCTCTGCCAACGTGCTGCTGTGTAAACTGTAAACAAAACACACACGCCCTCGCACACACACACACATGTACACACACACACCTACTGCTGCAGCAGCCACTCCCCTTCCTGTTCCTGCTCTGTGTAACTCTGTCAGTCTCTGAGCACAATTTACACACTCGAGCATCACACCTCTCTCTCATTACCACCACTTTGCTGCCCTTGAGCAAGGCACTTAGTCTCTAATTGCGCCGGCGGAGCTGCCAACTGTGGTTGCAGCAGGCAACTTCCAGGTGTGAACGGTTTAAAGTGATTTCCTGCCTTCCAGGTGGCCACTGGCTTCAGTTCATGCCATTACGGTACGAAAATCGACGTGCAGAAACTTGATTGATTTCGGGTTCACTGTCTCAGGATTCTGGTTCGGCTTTGCTTGATCCTTTAAGAAAATATCTTTATGCCGTAGGTTTGATTTTCAGTTGACATGCTGTAGCTTGGACTAAGGACTTAGCTGAGGAGCATCATGTAATGCACTAACGAGGAGGCCTTTAAGATGTGCACCTGCTTTGACTCCCAGTACTGATATCATGACATTTGCTTTAAATCAAATTTTCAATGATGGTCATTTAATCAACCGTTCAAAACAACAGCTACACATGAAAGTCTGCAAATTAATGTCAAGATTTTGGAAAATGGTTAATTGTTATGTAACACAGACACTTGGATTAAACATCCAAAGCCACAAGCTGTTGTCTTTATCCTAAAATGGCCACGATACGGTTGGGGAAATCCTCACCCACGACGTTTCACTGCACTAAATTAGTTTGACTGAATTCTTTAGAAACCGGTGTGGTTGAGGTTTTCACAAATCATACAGACCAGTGATGCAGCAGTCATAAAACTGCTTATTACAGTTAACCCATTCAGCTCAGGACTCTGTGTTTCTTAGGTTTCTTAGTTAAACTCCAGACGGCTGCAGACGGCCTCTTCGTCTGCCTCTTCGTCGGCCTCTTCGTCGGCCTCTTCCCCTCCAGAATCTGTGGCCTCAGTCAGCCGCCATGACCAGGAGCCGTCCTGCAGCCTGGCCGTGACCTAAGAGCGGTGAACCCAAACAAATGTGGGTGAGGGACCTCAGAACCAGTGAACCTCCAACGCGCGCACTCTCACACACACACACACACACACACACACACACACACACACACACACACACACACACACACACACACACACACACACACACATGCACACACACAGACACACAACCTAACCTCACCATCGTGCCTCCTCGGTACCATCAGGATTGATGCTCTCTCCTGCTCTCACAGCCCCTCCCCAGCATTTTTGCACACATGCAAACGCATACACACCCCCTACATTAACCCCCCCCGCCCTGCTGAACGCCCCCCCACCCCCTCATCTCTTACTTTGCCATGGAGGCTGATTCCGCCCTCTGGATGAACCTTTCCCCGGGACCCTGAGCTCAGAGGGGGCTGGATTAGAGGGTGGAGGAAGGAAGGATGTGTGTGGAAGTGGAGGGGGGGGGTTTACATAGAGAGATAGATACAGCTCATATTGGAGGTGATTCATTTTGTATTCTTTCTGTATATGAACAGAGATTAGAAGAGAAATTCAGATTGATGCCTCACATTTCATTTTTATAGATATTCGAAAGGTTTGCGCAAACACACATTTTTCGGTAAAATGATGAAAGTTAGCAAAATGAACCCGTCTAGTTCAAGTTTTGCAAATGAAGACCCCCTAACCCCCACCAGAAAAAACAGCCACACACACACTCCCACTGCCAATCTCATGCTGAACGACGGGGGCTCCTCCCTGGACTCCCACCACATCATGCACCTGTTCACAGCCCTGTCCCAGCCTGCCCTCCTTCCCCTGCAGCATTCCTCCACACACACACACACACACACACACACATACACACACACACACACACACACACACACACACACACACACACACACACACACACACCAGCAGACTCTGACATCTTTGATATCCTGAAACACAAAACCCAAAAGCAGACTTCACTATTTGGGTTTCCAGCGCGGTAATTAAGCACTGTTCCTATCAACAGACTTCCTCACATCTAATTTATGCGCTGTATATCAATCCTGCAGCACCAGAAGCTCCGAATCTCCTCCTGGTGACAAATGAGAGATTGACACTCGGCGATGAATGTGAAGTCTGTACATCCCCAACATAAAATACAACTCCCTCCCCGCCAAGGCTGTGCGCGAGTATTAGCTCCTCAGACAGGCTGCAGCGCCAAGGCCTCATCTAACCCCGCAATTTTCAGCCTGGAGGCGTTGGGACTTGTTCAAGAGATGTAACATGGTTTAGGAAGGATCCCTCCTCAGTCGCATCACGCCGAGCAAAACTGCACTCGAGAAATGCATTTTGATCAAAGGTCTGCAGGAGAAATAAACACCGCGAGTACATGTGGAGCGCAAATATGTAAAAATATACAGTATATGTTTGTGAAATATGCTCTGTCATTAGTGTAAGAAGAGGTACCAAAAATTTAAATAAGATATAGCAATAATAACAGCAGTTCTCCTGTGGACAGAGAGGCTTTGCACACTAGACTATCAAGAGTTTTTCTCAGACAGCAAACTGAAATGTAGAACACCCCATTTTCTACAGGGAATAAAGGAAAAACAGGTGATACGCATCGAGAAAACACACCAGACAAACTGAAGTCAACAACACATTGGTGCAGTCTCACACTCAAAGAAGTGGAGACTTGTGTGTTTCATGCATCGTGATAATATTACTTGGATGAAATAACATTTAATCTGGCTTGTTTTGTTGTAAATGTCCTCGGAGTTTACAGGCGGGAAAGTTGGGAAACCGCTCTACTAAAATATATAACATTCGCCTAAGTTTACTAGTGAGCTGAAGAGCATTTTGTAATTTTGTTTTTAGCTACGCTAGCATGCTAACGTCTCTGTTAGTCCGTCCGAACACTCCCACCGAGTGTGCTGAAATAGTGTGTGTCGTATGAACAAAATAGTACGCGAGGTACATACTATTAAAGGTGAATATTTCAGCGTGCAAATATTGGTTCTGCTGGCAAAAATATCCCACAATGCAATGGGGCATTGACAACAACAACAACAACAACAACAACAACAACAACAACAATGGTGGACGGCGACCGGGGCAGCTCCAGCTCCAGCGAGATGTCAAGTATTATCATTTGGTGATGAAGATGCCCGCGAGAGTTGGTCTCATATCTCCTCTTCTTACTGCACGTATGTCAAAATGTGAGCATGTTAGCTTTAGCATTTAGCTCAAACTTCAGGACAGTTTAGCCTACGTCGCACCTCACGGAGCGACTAGCATGGCTGTAGACAACGTGAATAAAAGTTTTTAAAAGTTCATCTGCATCCCTTAATTTAAAGAAACGTTTCTGAATGTGGTAAATACTGAACTGATAAAGATGAGTCGTGTTAATTGTGGCTGGGGTCTCAGCTGACGGGGGGTCTAATTTTCTAACAGGTGCTCCATTGTTTTGGGACATGGCAGAAAGTCATATTTTTGCCAAAGCAAGACGGCTGAACCAAAGGTGTTACAGTTTGTTTTGTTGTTTCCTAGGGGGCAGTGAGAACGAGTTCACCTCTCCTTGATCTCCCCCTATGTTTACGTCCCCCCCACCAACCCCCCTCAACCCTCTGCGAGCCAGGGCATGGACGTCCAGGACTCCGGGGTCCAGGCCATAACAATAGCTGGACTGTGCTGTCCTGAGTCCCGGTCCCACACAATGACCATGTCCATGTCGATTAGCGTGGGGTGGCGGCGGAGCCCGGTCCGGCAGGGGCTAATAGCTTATTACGCAGTGTAAAGTGACAGTGTGATCTGGAGAGGTGCCAGAAAACAGGCCCAATTAAAGCAGAAAAGAGAGGGGGAGGGAGTGTGAGTGTGGAGGGGATGGGGGGGTGAGGACGAGGGCAGCAACGTGCATTCCTCTGAGCTTCGGTCTAATTCGCCCATGACGGGTTCCCTGGGGACTGACACCCTCCCTCGTCGAAAATATTTGAGTATCCTCCTGCTCTGTTGTTCCAAAACACATCTGAAACAAACCCCAAACACACTCACAGGCTACATTACCGCTGCACAGTTATGGGTAAACAACGCTGTTTACTTGTTGATGCAGTTTAGGAGACGGGACATGGAGAATATGGAAGAGTAATATTCTTACTCACGCCAGCACAGCACAGTATAGCACATGTGTACAGCTGTGCAGTTCACGGCATTAAAGTTTAAGCTGATCAGATGATGCTGCTGCCTTTCAGTCCATTAACCACAAACCACACGGCTGATTTTCAAGAGCATATGGCACATTTCTAGAGATTTCCTACCATCCTGGCAGCCACTGGTTTGTTGGGGTGATCACACTTGATCAGGACAGACGGAGCCATTTGTCTCTAATTTTTCTACCTTCTAACTACTTGAAACATGTTGCTCTAATTAATTATTGCGTACGATGTGATGGGTGATCACTCCTGAGACGAAGTCAGTTAGTTACGAGGTGACTGTCTAAACATCTTTTCATTCATCAGCGACCAAAAAGACTCCACACTCATCACTCTTTCAAGGAAGCTTATTTCCACTTTTATTGGCTTTTGTTACATTATGCTGAAGTGAAGTGATTGTGCGGATCTAAACTTCGCAGCTTGGCATCATCAACTCAAAACAAGCTTTATGCCAAGTAGGATGCGGGTGTTCCTGCATGTGCAAAGCGATTAATGCGCCTGCAACTCTGCAGGGGAAATACGTGAGAACAGGAGCTGAAGTTTATTTAGACTAACTGTCGTCTGTCTTTTTGGAGCCTGTCTCCTAAAAATTAGATTTATATAGAGCTAATCACAACATGACAGGAAACATATTGCTGACCAAAACACATTTTGTATCAACATAATGGGAAAGCTGCTCCGTGAACGTACCTGCTCATACTGAGCGTCTTCACTGACAACAAATTTAATTCATCTCATTTACTATTCTACTGTCGCATCATTCAACCTTTCATGATTATGTTTAGGCACTGGCGGCACTTGTTAGGGAAAGATCGCAGTCTGTTTTTATTTTATTAACCGAACCACAGTCTGGACGTGAACCAGTCCTGCACTTTGTCGCCAGCGTGCTACATAAAATGTCGTGCTTCATTCACTTTGTTATTAAATGTGTATGAACTTCTAGGAGACGGGGTTACCTGCTGATGATTGATGACGATGTTTTGATACTTTTTTCCACCATCGAAACCTCTGATTTCACAGGGTTTAAGGAGCCAACCATGAACAGTAACCTGGTTTTCACCCGGTTGGGGACTGCTTCGCTCATTTCCTACCTGCGCATTGTTGACTATCCATAAAAGGCATAAAATTTTAACCACGATGAATTTGAGGTGCTCGCTGCCTCCGTTGTCCATGAAGACCCATAGGACAGCCACTTTAACATCTACAAGGAGTGTCTGACACTCAAACAGGAGATTTTTGGATGGAATATGACTTTAAGACCCTGGTGATTACTTGTAGAGCTCTCCATGTCCGGACACCTGACTCATTTATTGAACGACTCCACCCTCACCCTGAGTAGACCCTGTAGGTCTGCGGACATGTTGTCGGCTGTCTCTGGAGACACTTAATTATAAACTGAACAGTCATCCTCAAACTCTGAAGCTGCCTCCTACAGATTCTGAAGTTTAGTTTTCATCCTATTTCTGTTCATTACTCATGAAACAAAACTACAGTCCGCTCTGAGAGCTTTTCTTACTACCTTGTCAACATCAATATGAAAAACCAGCCGGCCAAAGTTTCACCACAGCTTTACAACACTTCACCAAGTCCTCACACCGTTTAACAGTGGAGACACGATACTTCCCCATTGGTGGATAAACCGGAATAAAGCTGTTGTAACAAAGTGTTACCGGGATTTTGTCTCAATGGGATGTGGAGTCTGTCAGTTCGATGTTTAAGCTCCGGGAGGAACAACAACAGAAGGGGTTAATGTAATCCATTTCATTGGTGGGGGACTCTAATAACTGGTCTCTCCCTGCGTCTCCATTGGCCCGCGGAGTTTCCATTGTGCTGGCCGGTGCAGGTGTGGGACATGCTTTGTTGATCATAATCCCCCAGGCAAGGGGAGAGGCTTTGAGTGTGTTTGACGTACCCCACCGGCAGGCCCTTTGCTCCTCGGCCGCCGAGCAGCCACCGTCTCCAGCGGCCGCTCATGGGATCCGACAGGCGGAAAAATAATGAACAACACCTCAACCCGGAGCTGACCTGGCTCCAATTCACCAGCTCCACACGAGGGGTAAACGAACCACTTAATTGAGCCTTCCAGGATCAAATCATACTCAGGACCCCCCCAAGCCACCCCGCGATCAACCCTCACCACTGCACCCCCCACCTCAACCTCTTTCCCGGACACAACTCATCAAGATGTTTTCCTACCCCCCCCCCCCCCCACACACACACACACACACTCTCATTTCTCCACTTCTTTACTGTTTTCTTTGTGTTAACAGTTAGTGCACATCTAACAGACGTGGCCAAACTGACATCTGTGGGTTGATGTTTTCAGTTTCCTCCTTCTTTTAAACTAATTATGAAATATTAATGAAAGAAAACAACAAGTTTGAAAAACAGTCATGGAGTGTGAATAAGTACAACTACTCAAGTATTGTGCTAAAGTACACATTTGAGGTACTTTTAATTAACTCCTCTTTTATGAATATTTCCACTACAGATTAACATTTCCCACTACAATCAATGAAAACCATGTAGTTTTTATTCTCCTACATTTATTTCACAGCTACATTTTTTAGTATCTGGTAGTTAAATGGATTTTAAAAGCAAACCTTATGAGAGTTTATAGTTTATACATTTTGAAGCATTTCTGTAGGCAGTATATAAAATAGTTAAAATGAGCTCTACCTCCAACTGTTGCTGTTTTCACTTTGATAAAGGATCTGAACGTTATCTCCACCACTGTTAAAGCACTGCGTTTGTTTTATTTTAATGTATTTTCACTGTTTCTGGATATTGTGCTTATGTATAAAGTAATGTTAAAGGAACGATATGTAAGAATTAACAAAAATTAAGTGAAATAATCAAAAGAATGTGAAGAAATAACAGTTTTGACATCTTGTTGAAGATGTCTGTATATTGTGTTGCAGAGATATCTACCAAGTTAGCATGCTAACCAGCTAGCCTCAGCCCATCCTGTCTTGTTATACCACGTTGAACCTCAAGAGGCGATAGTGAGTCACTGTAGCATCAAGTCAACACAGATCTGGTTTCTTTGCTGGGTTTGGATTCCCTGCTGGGTCCCCCCAGGTCACGGACCTGAAAACCTCCTGGGTTTTTTTCCTCTTTTGTTGTCTGGTCTGTCTCTGCTGTTTTATGTATGTTTTTATACAGTTTTACCTCATTTGTTTATTCATTTTTATCTTGACGTTGAACCACCGACACTCCCCCAGTGTTCTGAGCTCCGGGTGGAGTCAGCTAGCGTTAACAGGACCGCTAGCTACACAGCTAATTGAGCTAACTAGGTAACAGCAGCTACAGTTAGCATCGGTTAGTGGTAACTCTGGTGATATGCTGCCCCCTGTGTGTTTGGAGTATGAGTTCGACAGGTGGTCCATTCTTGCTTGTTGCACCTTTAAGGTATTTCTAAGTTGCATGATGACATATTTGCTTCCATTGAATATACGACAGTATAAAGACAGAAAATACAGTTTTCATCAAGTTTCTCACCTGGACTGAATCATGATCATCGCAGTTACATCGTATGTGTCTGAAATCACTCACCAGGATTCTGTTGTTCATGTATTTTACGTACGAGTACTTTCATAAACCTGTGCATCATTTACTGAAGTTAAATCACTAAATGAGGGCTGCAGCTGATGAGCACCTCACTCAGGGTCACTTATCCAACTGTTTTCCTCTTTTTACTAGTGTTTGACCTTGTGCTGCTTTGGTTTTATTAAACATCACAGACTGGCTGACAAGGCGATCGTGAGTGTGCTGTTTGCAAACCGAAGCCATCAAGCTGTAGGATTTTGGGAAGTGAAATTGAAACAGTTACCTCTTTTCCTATTTGGAACCACCTTGATGTAACGCTTGCTCTGTTTTTTGTGATTAAATTTATTTTAAACAGTTCAAAATGAGGATTTTACTGCATTATTTTCAAAGCTTTTGTTCAGTTTCTTCTGCATGTGCTGGATGTAAGAATCTGTAAACAACAAAACATGTCAAAGTTTGAAAGATGGAAACCTTGTTTGTGCTGGTCTGACTGATGCCCGTGTCCTGAAATTGGCCTCCAGCCTGGCACTACATCACTCTGCTGTCCTTATTTAACATCACAGTCAGAGATCCTTGATGAAGTTGATCCCCAGCCCTTCACATGAAACACGCTGACAAGACCAAATAGCTGCTTTCTGTACTCCCTCTAAGATGTTTCTCATTAGCGAGGCATCACATGTTCCCCGTCCATTATCAGAGGAACAATTTGGGTTGGGGGTCCTGTGGGGTCGTTTTAGGACATGAACCTACGGTCAGGCATCGAAATAGCGCCCACGGTCCCGTGTTCAACCTGCTTCCCAGCCGGACCAACAATGGCGCTTTTCAAATGTCACCCGATAGAACCGTGTTTGGGCCAAATTAGGACGGGGTGCCTGATGTTCCAGGCGCAAAAGGAGGTGATCAAACAGAGCCTGGGTCAGTGGATCCCCTCTAATTGAGAAGCTCACACTTGGCAGCGGGGGTCCTCATTCAGCAGACAACACTGGTGCAGTCTGCCAGAGTGGAAAAGTTCTGGACCGTCTGTGCAACGCATACAACCGAGTTTGACCTCTGCAGTCAGATGTGGGTCATCAGACTGTCACTCAGGAGTCACGATGGCATTAGAGAAGAGACCAGACGAGAAAAGTCACAGTTAAGACCGACGAAACGGTCAAATAAACGTCAGCGGTCCTGATTCTGAGCTGTGGATTGTGGCGCTTCTGCCCATTAGATCACAACAGAGTGAGTTTTTGGCTACAAAGTTGTTTTGAGCAGCTAAACTCATAAGTCCTAATTAGTAAGTAAAAGTATGATTAATTAGACATGGGCCACACAAGTGCGTGCTATGAGGAAAAATACTTTAAACAATGTTTTATCAGTATCAAATGACAATTACGGGTTTTTCCCTTTAACTCCGTTTAGATCCTCTGTTGAGTAAAAAACAGAAGCAAGGCTGCTTTCCACGTTTTTACCAGCTATTACCATAATTAGACGCTATTTAAATTCAGCGAGGGCTGACATGGACAGTACTATCATATCAATTTCATGGAATAACTCTTGAGCACATGCATGACGTGAATCCTAAAGAATGAAAATGAAATAAATGATCAAATTATTGTCCCTAATCTGCACGATGGGTGGCAAAAACTCACAGAGGGAATTTCTCGATGCGTCATTTCTTAGCAGGAACAAAAGCAAGATGGCCTCCTCTCAATTTGGGGCAAACACTGCACAAAAGAGACGCTTAAACCCCGTCGGTCTAAGGGGGATATCTTCACCTCTGTTCAGAGAGTCCCTAATTGATACATGGGGATTGGCGTGAAGGACTGAGGACAATACCTCCATTGTTTCTCTGTTTTCTGAATCAAGACGTCTGTGAACTGTGGTGTCTTTGCAGGCAGCTTGGCTCGCCTCCAAACTTCAACTTTCTCTTTTGATTTTTTCCGAGGCTTCTCCACGCACGGCTCGTCTCCGCCTGTTGCTCTGGAAGACACGTCGGAGGGCATCAGCTGTGATGTTTTTTCACTCAGAAACGAGAAACACACATTTAGAAAAGCGTAGAAATACTAATTTTCTCAAAGTAACGCGCAGGACGGAGTGTGAATGGAAAGTTTTGAAGCAGAATCTGTTGGTTTACATATATTTTTGGGGGGATTGGGAAACACATTTTTGCAGGTTAAGATGACCACCTGTGCACCAAAAGGCTCCTTCCTTAATTATGCAAACATGCAATTAATTCAGAGTGTACCAGCTGAACACTGTCCTCATTTTCCTTATGATTTGCTCTATTAATTCATTTCTTCATTTCACAGCGCTTCTCTTCTGACCTGCACTCATTCAGGGTCTTAGTGGCAACAGATGAGGCATTTATGGGGGTCATCTAGAATAAGTGGCCAACCTTCCCCCTTCCAAGCAAGAGAAAACAAAGCCAGACAAAATGTAAATGACTCTTTCCATGTTGTTCAACGACGAGATCGTCTCCTGAGAGTAACATCTTTCCTTTAACGCTCACCCGACAGGAAGAAAAGAGATTAAACTTGTTTTCATTTTGACGGGATCTTAAATCACCACCATGAGAAGTAAACTCAGCTTAATGTAGAATGGGTCGGACAGAAGGATGATAAATTATTTTGCAGCTTGGCTTTGCTGTAAAAAAACAAACAAACAAAACACTGGTAATGTACTGATATTGTGAGTTAAAACAACATAAATTAAAGGTTAAGTCGCTAACTGTCCACAGTAAAGACGGCCTGCAGGAACGAACATGTTTTTATTAATGCTCAGAGGCTGCATTGAGCTGCAATGGGGTAGAATTAATTAAATATGAGAATAAAGTAGATTTATGGGTATGCATTCAGATGATAATGAAGCCCTGAATACACTGATGCCCCATTTGAAAATGATGCAGGACAATACAATAGAGACCACATGATATTTATTAATAGTCACAGTTGAAACTGCCTGTAAGCTGTATGTACTGTATAAAGATAAAAAAAGACAATAGTAGATACAAAAGCCATTCAATGATTGTCACACTGAATCCTGAGAGAAACCATGATATAGCATATAGTTTTTAATAAAGATATAGTATATTTATGACATCTGGGTTTTAGTGATACTGTTTTCGGCGTATTCTGTAAGCTAATATCATTCACTTCTGCTTGAATCAAACTATGTTCAGACAACAGTAGAAAACAATGCCTATGAGCATAAATAGCATAAATAGTCACAAACTATCTTTATAATTTACAAAAATACACATTTTCAAGTCCACATGTATTTACATGAGCCATAGTGCTGTGATTTCAGTCAACATGGAGGATATAAAAGTAAGGCAAGCCCTGTGTGGGATCATATTGGTATTAAATCAATTGGTACTGCATTTGGAAACTGTGTAAATATACAGTAAACCCTTCATAGCAGGGCACGCTCATCTCATATGATTGTCATTTTGAGGTAATGGCGGTCTCACAAAGGCAACTTTGGCAGGCTTGAGTTGGTTATGAATGAACAGTTTCAACACATGCGATCGACTGGAAGAATTTGGCCACTCCAAAAAAAAAAAAGAAACTGGTGAAATATCAAACGCACATTTACATCTTAAACATGACAGAGTGGTTCTGACCACAGGAACAGGGAGCGTTTCTGCTGAAACTGCCAAAAAAGGTAAAAAATGTGTTTAAAATATGACAAAGACATAAGTGTTCAGTGGTTGTCTTACTTTGCAGGTATATTTTAGCATTAAGAGCAAAGTAGGAGCTTTGATACAGTGATAAAAAAAGAGTAAAAAGATAAGTGCTCGCTTGTTCTTTGAGTTCCCGGCTGCTGTTTCCACCGTTTGAGTGTTCGTCACGTTGAATCAAGTTTACCTAAAATACTCTCTAGTTGTCTGATCTCTCCAGTGAGCTGAACACTGTTCATGATGCAGAGAAGCTGCTGCCCCGCCTGCACTCTGACCTCTCTGCTCAAACGTGTGTTTTTGAGTGTTCTGGGGGGGATTCGCTGGGCGGTGAGCCCCTGAACCAGCGTGGCGTCGTGGTGGATCAGCTCCTATAGCTCTGTCCCTTCCCTGGGGTAAATCAAGCTGTTGACACTGAAGCTGTTGTAGAAGTGACTGTTGAACTGTCCGCTCTGCCCGCTGCCAAACGTGTTGTAGTACACTCCACGGTTGAAATGCAAGCCCTCGCCGTGCTCTGACGTCCCCGTGTCCTGCCCGCCGTGGTTCAGGTGGTAGGGGCTCAGGGCCGTAATGTTCCTATTCGACAGCTCGTTCACCAGTCCCAGGGAGCCCTGCCGGCCGGGGGCCCCCGAGCCGAGCGTGGACATGCTGCTGTAAAAGTTATTAAAACAAGGAGCTGCCGAGGCCAGTCCGGGCGGCGATGATGACGACGAGCTCTTGTGGTTCTCGCTCATCGCCTCCATCTCTGGAGAGGACGGCCCCAGGAGCTGAGGGCTGTCCGAAGGCTTCAATGAGGCCGCCACCGCTGGCCTGCCATCCTCCACTTTTGTGGCCCCTGCCGCCGCCGCAGCCACCGCCGCTCCCCCTGCGCTGCTCGGGTCGGACCGCCTTTTCCTTTTCCTGCGGAAATTTCCGTTGTCAAACATCTTTTCACAGTTCGGGTCCAACGTCCAGTAGTTTCCTTTTCCTGTAATTGAAGATGAGACGACAACTTCATCATTTCAGTTTTCGCTGAATGAAACTTTACTTTGAAACTTTGTTCCAAGTTTTGGGGTCTGATATATCAAAATTATAAGATTTAAATAAAATATAAAATTTAATTTTACTTAAATTTACCCTTTTTTGGCCATTTCCTGTTCAGATATGACTACAAATCAACACATTAGAAACACAATTTGTTTGTCAAAGCATAACTTCTAGCCCAAATATTCAAATGAACTGTTGCCATTTATCTCACGTTTCTTGCTGTTTTTAGTGTTTTCTGAAGTTCTGGACTCAGTTAAGGTGCAGTTTAGGGGACGAATAATAAATAATGAGCATATTTCCTGAGTTGTCATTCAAGTCTGAACTGATGCAAAGGTTAGGACTAAAAACAACACTCCAGTCACGTTTGAGCACATTAAAGCACCATTTAACAGAGACAAAATGCTGAAATATGAAAGAAATATTTGTAAAATATTCCTTCTAAAATAAAATGTATCTGTACTACTTAATAGGGAGTCTTTAATTGTCTTGTTTTATTAAATTATGTTGTTAAAAACGTCTTTGGAATTACTGAATATCTGTATCTGTACTTCTGTTGTAGTATTTTTTACAGCTCGGGTAAATTCTTGTGTAACATTTTAATAACTTATTGCTTTTAAAATAAATTAGAAAATGACCACAAAGCATCAATTATAGGATTTCTTTTTTTACAGAACATTATTCAGAGTTGAGTATTGGGAAAACTTATCTTAACATGTTTTATGAAAATTTGATCATTTGAAAAATAAGCGGGTGTTCATGATCATTATTATAGTGAAGTTTCTCTCTTCTTTTTCACATTTTTACCGCAGTTCAATTCATGTTAACCTTATTTCCCGTCTAATTCACCCGCACGGGAACTTGAAGGTGGGCAAACTGTACCTAAATGCCACATTATTATAGCTCATATTACTTCTAAGATGGTTTGCGCTGGTGCGTTCACGGTACCTGGATCGTCCTCGTCCCTCGGCACTTTCTTGAAGCAGTCATTCAGTGACAGGTTGTGCCGGATCGAGTTCTGCCAGCCGGCTTTGCTCTTCTTATAAAAGGGGAAATTATCGGCGACGTACTGATAAATCTGGCTCAGGGTCAGCTTCTTCTCGTGCGCGTTCTGGATGGCCATGGCTATGAGCGCGGAGTAGGAGTACGGCGGCCGCACCAGCTTCAGCAGCTCCTCCTGGCTGGCGATAGACAGCCAGCCCAGGTCGGGCCCACCAAAGCCAGGTGAGTTTGTTATGAACTGCCGCTGCGAGCCGTAGGAGGGCGGGATGAACGACGCCGGGTTGTTTCCGTGCAGGTAGGATGCGGAGGAGTTGACTCCCGGCCCGTTGAGCCACAGGTACGGGTTTGGAGACGATGCGTAATCTCCGAGGCCGTAGCCGGCGGGTCTCTGCGCGCCCTGGAGGCTCTGCTGGTGGTACATGCTGCTGAAGTTATCGCAGTAGACAGCGGCCATGTCCGGGGCCTCCTGGGCGCCTTTAGGTGGGAGAGAGCCGACGGTAGGGGAGGTGTGCTGGTGGTGCTGGTGATGGGACTGAGGGTCGATGGAGTTCATCACTCCCCGCGGGAAATCCCAAAGGAAATGCTGAAGCGGTTCAGGTGGCCTCTCCCGGTGGTGCGCAGACAGCAGCAACAAGTGTCAGGGAGGACGGAGGAGTTTGGGGAGTTTTAATAGTATAAACCCTTGACAGCAGGCACATGCAGGCACAAGATAAATCCCGGCAGCCAATAGACACACGGTGAGTAACAGGAGGTGTGGTCATGATCCACCTCGCTCCGCAGAGACCGGGTCAGCGGTGCCCAAACGTTTCCCCTGGCAAAGCCTGAATCCTGGAGAGGCTCGAGCGGCGGCTGCGGGGTTCACATTTCTCTGAGGGGCCGAGGCTGTGATTATATCACCTCAGTCAACAAACAACAAACTTGGCTCAGGCTGCAATGGAAACAGTTTTTCTGAAGTATCCGTGGAGAGGCTGCGCTCTGTAATCCTCTACCATGTTTCATCCAAGGAGAAGAGGAAGAAGATGCTGCATGCGGTTGTTCAATATTCTTCATCGCTTTATAGCACAATTTCTGTGTTTACAGTTAATCAATGCTCGATCAGTGCCCATCAATACTTCAAACTGGATTATATCCCCCAACCTGTTTTCTAGAAGCTGAATTAAGGAAACATAAAAACACTGAGGAATATTTCTTCGGAGGCTTCTTTGGGTTTCAAAAATCAGACTGATCATTAAACGTGTGATCTAACAAATTCCTGATAATAAATTCTCATGATCCTTCTGATATTAACATTGCTTCTTCCACCTCATTAAATTAGATGAAAGGCTGAGGAGCTGCCTTGTTTCCATATTTTTTCCAACCTGTGTTGAAGAGTTTTCCCTGAAATAATAAATGAAACAGGAAATTAACAGCAGGGACATGTGTAGAATTAGGAGCCTCTGCATTATAACAGGGGAACCAGTGACCCCCCCAGTTGCTTCAGTCTGAACTGCTCGAAATGTTTCATGGTGCAGCCGAGACGTCACAGCATTTATACAGCCGAGAGCCATAGAAGGAGAAACAAATGAATGCAGGCACAGTGGGCGGTCGGTGGGCTCATTAAACTCAACCAAAGTCTGGACACTTTTTTTCACCTTTTTTCATCCTCATTTTTGTGGCACTTTCAAAATAAAAGACTTTTTAGTAACACTGAAAATTTATTGTGAAAATACACACTTTAATTTTACCTGCTGAGATTCCAGAGTAAAAGTGTGGCACGGAAAAAGTTTGCATTACAGACCACACAACATGATTAACTGACATTAATGCCTGGCTAATATTTGAACTTATCCGTCCAGGATACAGCATCAAAACCTGATTAAAATTAAGACGACTACTGTTGTTATTATTATTGATTATTTCAGCTCATTTCTCCTGAGTACTGCCTATGACCGTTCATATACATTTTTTAATATATAGCAAAGTTTATTTAGTAAATTCGGTGTTTTAGGATGACTAAAATATTATAACCACTGACGGATTACACTTATATTTACGACAGTACCCTTAATTACTGTAATACAGAGGGTTTCTAATCTAATTTAATACTAATCTTAACCTCTAAAACCAGGCAGAATTCCCCCACTTTTCCTCACTCTCTGGGACTTAAACTCACTTTGGTCCTCACAAAGTTGGAAACACACAAGCACACACACAAACAATATGTGTGACTGCACTTGTGAGGACACTGTATTGACTTACATACTTTTGCCTGTTCATAACTCCGACCCGAACGGTGACCCTACGACCTGAAAATGGGAGGTGATCTCTGAGAGGACCAGAGATTTGTCTCCTAATGCGAGGTGAGTCCCCACAAGGTGAGTATGGCAGCAGATTTATGTCCCAATAACACACACAGACACAAAACTCTTTCTGTATTAAGCTCAAACTGGCCTGTTTAAAAGTCAACATTAGATTGATTAGTAAAGGAGTGGAGATCTCTGTTTTGTCTCTATATTGTTATTATTTTAATTGTTTCACTCGTCTCACTACTCTGCTTTGTTTGGCTGTGAATTTGTAAAAAAACCCCTTTATTTTGAAATCAGGTTGGTGTTATGATACAATGATGGCAAGTATGTGAAATAATACACTCTAGCTGGATTTGCATATACGGGACCATATGCATGGCGAAGCTGAAGCGTCATGATCTGCGATGTCTCCATTAAATGCTAAAGGCTGTGAGTCAATTACATGTATTAATATTGTACTGTTAAAACGTCTCATCTGAAAATTGCTTGACAATCCAGACGTGCTTATGTCTTTACATATCCTCAGGCCATAAATAACAAATCAGTGTCTTTGAAGAGTTTAAAACTTGGTTTTGTGGCTAATTAACGTGTCTGGAGCTTTTTATCTTTTCATCAAGGCGGTTCAAATTTTCCACCTGGCTCGCTAAAAAGTACATTTGTCAATTTGAGACAATCAATTTTGTGAAGGAGAAAAATCCATTTCAGAACTTGTAGAATATACATTTTACCTGAGGGTGAATGAATAAAGAATGTTCTTCTGTCACTGTTGTCTTTCAAGTGTACAACTGTGAACCAAACTGGGAGCTGACACAGTTACACAGATAGAAGAGCTCACAGGCCTTTCATCCCGAAAGCTGACTTCAGATTTCTGAAAATCAAAGTAAAATGTTTCACCAACTGTCGGATTTGATGCGGCGGACTTCAAATTGAAATAAGTCGAGCATTCTGGACTCTAGAAAACAGCAATTTGACATATTAACTTGAGCTCCACTTAATAGTTTTTCCCACATCTCTCAGAATTCAACCACCTGCCATGGAGAAATAATTTACCTGTTATATCAAGAAATGACATCTTTACATCTTTTTACTTACTTGCTACTATTGAGGGATACGGTTGGGAATTAAAATTGTAATGAGCATTTACTTCATAATAATAATAATAATAATAATAATAATAGCGAGTATAAGTACAATAGGGAGTAATAAGTCAATGGATCAGGTGTTTTGCACCAGCTGCAGATGGTGGAGGGAGCCCTGTAAAAAGCGTTGCAGTAATCAAGCTGAGGATAAAAAAGCACGACTTTTTGTAGATCAGCAATTGATTAAAAAAAATGACCTGATTTTTAGAGAAACTTGAGCAGGAAGAGACATTTTTGACTGAATCATCAAAACGGAGCATCAAATATTAACCCTAGACTCCAAGAAGCCTTTTTTTGACAGACCACCAAGACCAGCACCAACAGAACTGGTGGAATCTGGGCGACCCAGCAGAACGACCTCATCTTTAAATTTAAGAAAAATTTATGACATCCAGGTTTCGATATCAGAGAGGTAAGTTAGGAGATTTGCTCGGCTGCTGGGATCTGTGGGTTTTAACGGTAAGTGTAACTTTAAGTATAACTGAGTGTCGTCTGCATAGAAATGATAGCGCACATTATTGTGTGTCGAAGCTTTAAAATGGCTTGAAGACAAAATCACCTCACTGAATTTTTACGAACTGAATGAACTCATCTCCTCTCTCTGATCGTGATTCTGAATGTGCATGCTTTTCTACACGTTAACCAGGATGACTGATGCATAAACAACAACAAAATGCCTTCAGGAGGCGGCATAAGTCTGCATAACTGAGCCATGTGAGGCAAAGATACTTTCTCTGACACTGACTTTATGTTTGTTAAGATCCTTCTACTCCACCCTGTTATGTGTTATTGTATCTTGTGTTGTCTTCTGAAATTGTTGGAAAGGTTTTGGTTTCCTCTACAGTTTCGATCAAGGTTCTGTAGGACTGAACAATGCATTCATTTCTAATGACTGAGTCGGGGTTGATGAGGTTGGTCATGGCTGGGTTCCTTCAAACTGACTATTTATTTCCAAATATAAACTGAAATACAAAATAAGAATGAAGGTCTGAAGAGTGGTGATGAAACCAAAAACACAGCACACGCAGAGAAAACCCTCTGAGGGGACTGAGACGGCAGCTTTTATAATGCTCGAGAGGAACTGGGTCCAGGTGATCTCGGTTCCATTGACGATACAGCCCCGCCCACCAGTTACCTGCAAGAAAACCAGTGCAAACCAGCAACAAACCAACACACCAAAATAAAAGTCATTGTGAACAAAGAAAACATCAGCTCTTGTCACCTGCTGCTTGCAATCACCTGACTATAGCTGATGAATTCATTTACATGTCGATTAACCGGCTCAAGTCGATCATTTCCTCCTCTGAAAAGAGGCATTGCATTTTTTTTAAATACATATTTCCAGTTTAAAGGTATTTCTTCCATTTATTTGTGGTAATAAGAAATGTTGCAAAATTAACAAAGCTGAGCGTGTTTTTAAGTCTCTCATAAAATAGTACCATTTCACAGTGTTCTGCATGTTCTTTAGTGTCTTGTTACATTCATGAAATTATGCATTTATACATGTTTTAATGTACTCAGGCCCACCTTGAAAATGAGATGTCAGAGCGCTTTGGAGACTGATTGGATATGGTACACGACACATGGCTGCATGGATGCGTGTCTGCACGACCTTTGCAACGTCACCAGTCCGATTTCAGTCAAAAACCTTAGTTACATGTCTTCTCTCTTCTCCATTTCTATCTTCTGTCTAATAATGGTGAAAAAAATGGCAAAAAATAACCTTTAGAATATGAGATCTCAAACTGGGTTGGACTTACCTGCTTAAATGAACTGAGTTGATTAAATCAGTTAGAATATTGGTGATAATTTGGAATCAGTGGACTATCGGTCTGCTTTCTGCTGAGACACTAACTTGAAACACTTCAACGCTGCAGCCTGGTCTGGGTAAATCCTTCCTGCCTCACATGTTTTCTCGAGAACTCTCTTGTGGAGGCACACCGCCACCTTGAGCTGCCTTTTTTCTCTGGCAAATCCCAGCAGGGTTTAATGTAGAATTTAAAATTCACCACAAGGTGGAGGCAGCTGACTGCTCAGTGTGGACCCTGAGCCGAGTGCAGATCATGAGGAATCCACAGGAGAGAGCTCAATGCCGCTGGAAGTGTGTTTGGATGAAGGTGCCAAGAAGCCATCAAACTCTTGGATGTTTTTGCCTCAGAAATCTAATGTGAAAGTGTGGTTTGACCGTGACAGCTCCTGGAGATTGAGAACGTCTTTGAAGAAGCTGAAGTTTGCTTTCTTACAACATTCAAGGATATTCCAACCCAGGGAGTCCAGAGAAAGACTCCTAATTGTGCAAATAACTTGCTTTATGGTCTTAAAACAAAGGCAAACAGTTCATAGAAATGTTTCTTTGGTCAGAGCCGAATGCTTTTAGCAAAAACCTGCCGGTGTTGCATTACTTCTTGGAGAGGAACTTTCTAATAAAGCAGAGTCAGACCCCCTCTGAGCCCCGCTGTGATTACTTTGGTTGGTATTGACACATTATCTGCCAGCACTTCCCTGTTTTTCAGCATCTGATAGACTGAGGTTTTTCCTCTAATGCAGCTCTTCCACTGAGATCCAGGCCGCAGAGTAATTGTCCGCGCAGCACCAGGAGTCGCTCTGTCTGACTGTAATTCTATAATATCGGGGTTGGCTATGACAATAATCCCCGGGGCTCATCGTGCGTCGCCAAAACTGTTTCACAAACTCAAATGCATGTATGAGAATGTGAGATTGTGGAAAAGGGAAGCCTCTCTGGCTCTGGAGCTGCTGTCAGCAGACTCTTTTAAAGCAAGAGAGATGTTTTTGTGAAGATAGGGCAGCGAGAGTTTGTGGATTGCGACTTTACCTTTTGCTGTGTGGGTGAAAGAAAGGATGGAGAGCAGAGGTGACGTCACCTCTGAAGGAGAAGGCAGCGACATGCAAAGGAAACGAACAGAGAAAGTGTGAAGTGTTTTGCACCCAGTAATAGATGGTGGATCATTAGCTGCTCCTCATGTGATTGTTCTCCACCACCTTTATTTAAGCTCATCTTTCATCTTGTGTGTGCATGTGCGACATGAGAACTCACAGTCTTTAAATCTTAATAGGACGTTGCCATAAGAGCATAACAGAAGGCAGCATGTGAGAAGAGGAGCCGACTCCCAGCTGCTCCAAATCCTGCCGTCTTAAATAATTTTACTGGTTATCTGTGAAAAAATGCTGCAAGGCGAGTGGAACACATACATAGTTCAGAGCTTCCATGTTGATATCATGTCCTGTGTGTAAATTATGGAGAAAACATGCAGGCAGCGTTCCTCTCACTCCCTAATTTGCAGATCCCTTCCAAACAATAAACTTCAGATCAAATATGTTTGCGTGTTATTCACTGAGAACATATCGGACTGTTTCAGGGAAGGTGTTCTTATGCTATTTTTTGACATGAGACCATGTAATTACGGCTAAAAGAGGCAAAACAGGAAAAAGACAATGCCAGCAGCCCAGATATCCCAAACAACACATTTTTAGATTGTTTTGTTGTGTATTTCTGTCAGCACGTAAAGCTGTTAGAAAGCGTACACTTTGCCTGTCAACACTGATAAATCATACGGCAAAAAACTATAATTTCACCAATAAATAAAGAGAGACGGATGAGAAGTGTGAGGTGGGGAGGAGGCGAAAAGTATTTTAATAAAAACCTTCTGAAATTCACAACGAGGACACAAACAAGCGTAAATACATACAAGAAGCTACAAATGTCAAAATGGGAAAACACGCTGTCTCGCCCAGACGACCACTGATTCTGTATTTTTGCCACCCGTCTTGGTTGTTGTGGACTTTTACGCACATTTCATGTAGGAGAAATGTTTATAACAGAGGCTCATCTCAGGCACGAGGAGCTGAAACTCCCTTCATCGTATATGCTCGTATTTCTCTCCAGGTTGCAGCCTTCGTCTTAGGGCATGAGGATGGACGCAGGGATGTTTTTTTCAGGTAAATAAGATGATCAGAAGTCTCGAGACCGAGTCTCTCTTGCTGCCGCTCGGCCTGGGATTTCATCAGCAGGTGTAACAAAACACAGAGTATTGACAGGTGAGGTGGTGAAGGTTTGATGTGATGGCACGTGAGTTTGTCTTAAAAGCAGCTTTGACTGTTTGTTCAAAAGGCTTAAAACGACCCGTTCAGTGCCAAAGCACAGAGTGTGATGTTCTTACACTGCTAGAAAAAGTGTTAGTGTTACTGGGATTTGAGATTTCGAGGTGCCATTGCAGCAATCCTACCAACAGTCAGTGAACACTGTTGTCTTTCAATCATTCAGAGCAGGTACTTCTTTCCACCAATGAAGACAAAAACATTATAAGATAAAGCTCAACCTGAAATTTGAAGCTTTGTTTTGCTGCCAGTCGAAATCCAGAACGCAGACGGAAACACGTCAAACATGAACTTACGTAAAAACACATCAAAGATATGTTCGTTCTTGAAGTGCAGCTAGCGAAAGGTAACGCTGTCTAATGCAGCAACGCAGAAATAAATCAGTTTGAGGAGCTGATTCAAATGTACTGGATTTTCAGAGGCTGTAGTTTGTTGTGCTTTTAATTTGTACTTAAACTGAAGCCTGTTTCTAATATTTTGTCCATTTACATCAATGGTAGAAGACTAAATGACAGATGAAGATAGGGCTTATTGCAGGTCTATTGTACTGGTCAGGGTTAGTTTTTGATGGATATATCTAATAAACTGGTACCCGTATGACATAGTTTGTCGTTTTGGTGTTGCTGGAAAAATACGTGCAAATAAGGTTAGAAGTGTTCCTGTGTGTCCCAAAAATGAAACCGCCAGAAATATGAAGTCTAATAATATATTGAACGTCATAAAATTTAAATCCGTGGTCGTGGTTTTTGCAAGGATGGACTCTCGGAAACTTGAACACGATATCGTGTAAATATTGAATGATGAACGTGTGGTTGTGATGTTCTCGTCTCTGAATGGTCACACTGTACGTAATCAATAAAATCCTCATGTACATAAACAGATAAACTTGTTAGGCTTTACTGCTGCTCGGGGTGGAGGCTGAGCTGCTGATCTGTGCATGCAAAGACTTATTTATTCCTGTTTTCCGAGACAGTTGGGCCCATTCAGCCGACGCACAATCTCCACCATTTACCTCCAGTCTATTTGTGCGACGCATTTACCCCACGTGTCAGGCCCCGTGAATCCACCTGTGTTCGGCCGAGCGGGATCACTTACACAGGAAGCCTTTGGAGGTAAACATTTACAGTTATTATATGTGGCGTGCAGACATACATGCGAGTGCGGCAAAGACAGATAAGAACATGTATGTGCACACAGAGCGCATTCATGGCAGGCGGTAATAACATAGTCCTGCTTTTGAGAGGCCAGCCACAGTTCTGCGGGCGGGGAGCGTACATACAGGAGACGTTATTGCTCTATATGTTTATAACGCTGCCATGGAAAAATAAGAGGCTCAGCCACAGGCATTTCCTCAGTTCCTCTCTCCCCAGTCGATTCTCCGAGCCTGTGTGGGAGGGAGGCGGCGAGCGTTTAGATGAGGGTTGAGCACATGTCACCCTTCATCATTTCAGAAATAGGCATCCTAATTTCGCTTTCTTATTTTGCATATATTCTATCACAAACCCCTCTCACCACCCGGCTCGCGTTTCTTTGCTCAGCCCAACTATTTGTTACCTCTATTGTCTGGACTCATGCAGCTCTGACCTCTACAATTGCCGTATTTACTTGAAATGCGGATTTATTGTAACGTTAGAGACGTGGGAATTCATACAAACGTAAATATTTGAGGGAGAATATTCGGAGCATCTATTGTTTGGTTTGACCCTTATGCTGCTCTGTGCTGCTGCTTATACTCCAGGCCACGGAGGAGTTCAGGTTTATTTCACTGCTGTGCTGTTTTAAAGTGGCTCTGAGTCCAAAATGAAAATATAACAGCTGAAGCTTGGTTGATTTTCAGGATCAGGAATCAGTTTTACTCCATTGTTTGGTCTAAACGCTGTCAGGTTTGTTGTCATAACAGTTGCTCAGGTCGTGCTACAAGTGAGCAGAAGTATTGCCCTTGTAGCCTGGTCAGCCTTAAGGTGTCAGTATTGTCAGACTGCTGAAGAGAATCTGAAACCAGCTTTTCATCATCGGGGGTCGCTGCATTCGCCAATTTCAGGAAGTTTCTGAAACCATCAGTGTTCACTCCATTCACACCTGCTTCATGCAGCAGTTAGCCAGCTGTGCTGAGGTGTGAAAGTACACAGGATTTGGATTCTGCTCTTAATATTTCCCAATATTACACAACAACATCCATCGCTTGTGCTCAACTAAGTGCAACACCACCAATGACCACCAGGAGAGACCGAAGGAAAGCATGCAACGTCATCTCAATATTTAAAAATCACTGTAGATTCAAAAAGTGGTCACACTGCATCAGACTTTACAGAAATGGCAGTCAGTGGGTGTGTTTGGTGTTTTTTACCCAGGTTTGGGGTACTTACTGGATACTGCTACTCCAGGATTTACATGCAAGCACTGTTAATTTTGGCAGCTATTTTAGATTTAGTCTTAGTCTTAGTCCTTAGACGAAAATGCTTATTCATTTTAGTCACATTTTAGTCATTGTTTTCCTTCATAGTTTTAGTCGACGAAAAGTCCTTATATTTTAGTCAACTTTTAGTCATTACTTTTAGTCAAAATTTTTTCTCTTTTTAAACTAATTCAATTAGGCTAGCACAGGTATTGAAAATTGGAATGAACGTGACAAGTCGTAGGCCTATCACGTGTTGAAATTCGTAAAGCATTTCACTCATAACACTTTGACCTGTAATATATGGACTTCTTAGCTAACATTAACCCAGCCAACGTTAGCCTGCCTAACGCAAACTGAAAACAATTTTTGGCGAGAAAGACTGACATCCAGGCTAAGTCGACGTGGCTTGCAAGAAAATTTGCCAGTTGACATAGCAACTGCCCGGTGACATTGACTTAACGTTAGTTAGCACCAGGACTTTATTTATCGTTTAACATTAGCCGCTGTAGTTAGCTTACTTACCGTGTCATAAATGGCAGGGTGGTGCGCCTTCAAGTGTCTCTTGAGGTTGGTTGTGTTCTTCCCACCTAGCTTGAAGCCACAGGACGTCTCTCCATCTCCTGTTAGTACGGTGCATTGAGTTTTCCTTTCTGCTGAGTTATAACTAAAGTGCGTCCATATATCTAATCTTTGTTTCCAACCAAACCCTTTTTGTGCTGAACTTTCCATCATGTGGCTGTCATCATCAACTTGCCGTCGTTCTGAAAGTGGGACTTCAGCAGCATCACTGTGCACATCCCTCAACCAATTCAACCAATGACAGGGATGCATAAGGATGCAAAATATCTTGCATTTTCAATTTTTAATTGCACACCACTAACGTTTTTGTCCTGTCTCAGTCTCGTCAACGAAAACGAAATATACATTTCGCCATAGTTTTTGTTATCAAGATCTATTTTTGGCTCGTCAACGTCCCGTCTTAGTCATGGAAAAAAGGTCGTTGACAAACATTTTTCATCATATATTTTGTCATCATATATTTAACGAAATTAACACTGCATGCAAGTGTTAGCAGGAGTCCAGCCGTGGCTTCACTTATAAAACTGGACTTCCATCCAGGTAACGTCTCTTTCGCCTTGTCTCATTATAGAATGGGAGGCTGCTGTTGCCCTAATTACCTTCTATCATTCACTTTGTGGCCGAGATTGGGAGCCATGGTGAGCGGAGATGCTGCAGCAGAGATGTCTTTGTGAGGTGTGTGTGTTACCAAAAAGCAGACAATTACTCAGCCTTTCTTCAAGGCTTCAAGAAAACACAAGCGGCACAAACTGACTGGTTACATTCACCGCCGCCGTCGCCCTGAACACAGGATTTAAAGATAACACTGATGACTCTTTCTGCTCCTTTTGTCCCAGCTTTCATTTATTTTGCTGTCATATCTCTGTTCAACATGAGCTTCAAGGACGCGGGAAGCAAGAGAAATGAAACTTGTTCCAGCGTTGCACTAAGTCACTCTAAATGATGGTGTCAGCCTATAATGTGAACGTAAATAACAGCTGAAATCGCGTCACATTTAATTATTTTCAGATCTAGCTGTCCTTTGCTCGTCTCGGCTCCTCTGAAACCAGCATGCTGTTTGTGATCCAAAGGATAATTAGGCCTCGGAGCATGGCGGTGAATGTTTGGTCTCACTCTGCTCGGCTTTAAAGAGAATGCTCTTTTTGGATGCTGCAGCGCGAGCGCATATATCCCTTAAAAAGGCAGAACTGTAGCTGCTCGTGCCTCTGATGTGCCATCCAACTTTAAAACACAGCTTTGCGAGCTCAGTCTTCTTCAAAGCCTTCTTTTCTTTTCTTTTTCACCCCCTCCTTTGGTTTTTTTGGCCCCCTTCTGCCAGCTCCAACCCGGCTCTGCCTGCTGCCTCGACATGATGAGTAGAGCTGAGAGAAGAAGTCGGGTGAGAAGCCTGAAAGGAATTGCAACTAATTCATGAAACAAGCCACTATCTCATAAACTAAAAAGGAGTTATAGCAGCATGAAAAATACCGAGAGCCGCCATAAAGTGGGGCATTGAGCCACTGGTGTTTTGTGTGTTGATCACTGTTCTGTTTAGAATTCACTGCAAGTAATCAGTGTAAAAAAACGCTCCTTTCATTGCCTTTGACTTCGAGGCCTAATGGCTTTTTTAGTAACGACTTTGTGTCTTTAACGGCACAAACATCATTAACCCGGGCCATTGTTATTCTAATCTCTCGCTGTCAGTGGCCTCGGAGGCAGGACCGTCGTCTCGCTGAAACACTCTCCTCATTGTGAGCCTGGAGCGAAGGGGGTGGCAGCGGAGGTGGTGAGGTGCTGCTTCAACCGCTGCCACCTGAGCGGCGTCGAAAACCTTACATTTAGGGTGGTCCAACCTGCCATCTCCAAACCATGTCCTCCTGGCTCTCCTCTTTATGTGGTCCTAATTCCACCTCCCACCATCCCTCCCCCCCACCCCCCTCCACACAAAAAGCCCCTCACACGATGAACAAAGTTTCACTGGCCCTCGTTTGTTGACTTATCTGGCATGGCAGCAGTTCGCCTTTTGGAAAAAAAAAAGAAAAAAGAAATCTTTAAATACTGTTTGTTGGGCTTGTTTTGCAGCAGGGAGATGGTGGACTGTCGTCCCCCCCACCAGAGACACACAGGAAGAGCCTCTGCCATCTCCTCCACGACTTGAGCAGGTGCAGAGACAAGGCTCAATGACATCTTTGTACCAAATGGAAGAAGTTTGGGGGTTTGACAGCGCTCCTGGCCGGCACCTCCTCCCCTCCGTCTGCCTTGGGGGGAACTTGAACGTGAGAAGTTAGTGCTGACGGGCCGCGGAGGGGGAAGCCATATATCCTAAAGTGACACGGACACCAAAGGTAGTTGGTTTTTGGCTTCCACGGCCGCCTGTCATGCTGCCTTTATCACAGGCTGCTCTGGTCTTTTACTGGCTGGAGTAATTCATGTTGGCCCAGTGTTGCCTCTGAGCCCGGTTCACAATGGAAACTCACAATAGCAAGTCCTGTTTCGTAACTGTGACTCAACAGCAAAATGTATGAACTCTTCTATAGTACAGGTATCTCCGGGGTAAAGTATCTCTATCTACATATCTCTATAAATTATTCATCTCACCATTAATCAGAGAAAATGTGTTAACTTGGATTAAAAGCATTACTCTGCATCATTTTATGAAAAGAATTTGTTAACTGACAGAACAAACCAGTCAATTAATGGACCATTTCTTAGTAATGGAGTTCTGTAACTCTGTCACCTACCTTAGTGTCACAGGTGCTGCTGGAACATGTGCTGCCAGGTGGTCATATGCTGAAATGGCAAGAAAGTGATTTCTTGTGTTGGCTGGCAGCATTTTTGGGACACAATCCCAGATTTATATCCACTGGGACGATTTCCAAGTCTCTATTTCATCTGCTACCTACATGTTGCTATCAGACGTGACAGTCCCGCCGCCTGCTCGTCCATGATGTGATCTCCCCTCGCCTGCAGCGATCTGAAATTTCAACCGTGTTGTCTAGAAATGCGTTTCTTTTGAAATGTATTGTCCCGGTTTACTTTGTTTTTCCGCTTCTGGAGGAGATGGAGGAGTTGAAGCCAAAATGTGGGGATGAATAATAACACAGGTTTGGTATTCAGTAGAAAATGTCGTAAAAACCTGCGTACCAATCACAAAAGCCTCGCTGGACTGAAGATTAACCATTAAACCAAACAAAACAAGCCAACAGTAAGCGGTCCTTACCACCGGGCATCTCACTTCCACGTTCTGTTCGTAACATGATTCCTGCGTAGGTGGTAAAAGAGGTTATTTCCTGGTCTGCATCAGACTTTTCACAACCAAACCACGTCCATGCGACAGAAGCGTCCCTTCTTTTAGGTACGAGCTCCTTATTTTGGCTGATCCTGTTCAGATTGACCTTGTTCTGTGTCACGTTCACTCTCCTCCATGTTTGTTTGTGTTGCCTTCATGTAAATTCCCTGCCTGCATCCATCCAAATGACCAAAATCATTGCCGTAAAGAGTGCGATTTGAAAAGGAAGACGTTTTTCTATCATTACATGTTAAAAACTGTATACGTCATCTTATCGCACAGTCCGTTCACCTGTTTCATTACAGCATCAAGAAGAAGTATGCTTCATAAATATCTCTTATTATTGAAACTAAACTGCCAAAGTTCACAAGTTATCACTCTGTTGGCGTTTTTCTCCGTCGCCAGATAACTTCACATGAGTCACCGCCACCATCTGGACTCTGGTAGAGCCGACCCTCATTTGAATCCAGTGAAACCAAGCAGGGCTGCAATTACATTTTCCAAAGAAAACGATGCTGCAGTCGACAGCTGGGAAAGTGCGGTTCAAAGGCGGCGGAGATGGAGCACCAGAATCTGAACGCAAGGATTTACCACTTCAAGCGAGTGGCCACGAGGAGGATTCGCCTGCCACGCTCACTCCCAGCGATGCAGGGCATGAAAGACCAGAAGCACTGGAAACTAAATCTGAAAGTACTTCAGACGCTGGTGAAATCACTTTGGTTTTATCTTGAATAATTGATTATATAGACTGGGTCCAGTTTGGGGTTCATCCCTTCAAACTGGGACAGTTACTGGTAATTGATGCCATTATGAAGGCTGTTATTGACTGTAATGGTAGGACAAGTTCTATTTGGCTGAATTCAGGTTCTCGCCAAACTCCCAAGGCAGGCGGTGGAGGTGGAGATGAAAAACAGAATTTGACTTGTCTCTGTACTAAAAAACAAGTGCAAATGTTTGATGAGCATTTATGTTTAAGGCCGTGTTTTATGACCCTGCACTGCTGCGTGATGTCAACACGTCTCTCTATCGGTGCCACGAGTGACATCGCTGCACATTTGTTATGCATGGTGATTACTTCTGAGCTCATTCTGAGCCTAATGATCAGCCACGATAAGCCATCTCCTCTGTCTTCCAAAACGTGGAGGCTGTGAGGGTTTATTATTTCTGGAGCCGGTCCCACGGCCCGAGCCTCTGCAGCCCACTCTGGATTTCATGGAGCTCTTGGGCGGTGACCTCAGGAACAATGCGGGGTGCTGTGCTGATTCTGGGGACCGGGCGAGCCCATCTGCCCCCACCTGCTAGCAGCTTTACTGGCCTGGCCATGGGCCCCGAGGACTGTTTCTACACTGCAAAAAACATCACCAGATTTGATCCTGCTGTTAAGGGTTTTAAAGTGATATTTAGTTAAACTACCCATTCAGATCAATGTGTCATGAGTTTAATTAATTAACTTTGCAAAGCTGGTCTGATTCTGACATTTTTGAGTCAAGAAATGTCTTGTTGCCTCTTAAAACCTCTGAAATCAACTTCTAGTTTCAGAATTTAACATGATTCCTCCTCTGCGCAGCCTTTAATTTGTCCCATTCATTAAACAACAGGTTTCGCTTTAACTGAAGTTGTTGTTTGTGGCTGCATTTTCGAGGCGAGCGCTGCAGTCTCTCTTGTTTAAAGTCACTTCACTGACACGCTGCATAAATTCGCTTTTAGTTTTGGAGGAACTGAGCATTTAGAGGCTAAATGAGACTAAAAACACGAGCTGACAGGATGCACTTTTATTTCTTGCAGGGGAGTCCTGCCTGATCCTTCATGGGCATCCAGCTGGGGGAGGGGGCGCCTCACAGAGAGTGTGAGGGGGTACTTACGGTGATCCTTCACTCAGCTGTCAGTCCACACACACACACACACACACACACACACACACACACACACACACACACACACACACACACACACACACACACACACACACACACACACACATTCATCACTTTTGGGGACATTAAATAGACTTAGATTAATTTCCTGGAGACTGACCATAACCATAACCACGACTTAAACTTAAACCTAACTTTACCCTAAATCTTAACCGCAGTTTTCATGCTAAAATGTAATGATTTACATTATGGAGACCTGCATTTTGTCCCTATAAGTAAGACGAGTCCTTTGATTGCCACTCAAATCAGCTGAGTAAACACACTCTTTTTGTACATCTACACCTGCGAGGACCCTGATTGACTTAAAACAGCCTTTGGTCCTTAATATTTAACCTCACAGCTACATGACTCCAACACTCACCTGAGCCTAAATTTGAACCTAAACCTGCTGTAAGTCTAACCATCCATCCTCCCAGATGTCCTCACTTTCGTTAATGTCCTCACTCTAAGTCTTAATTGGTCCTCACAAACACAAAGGATGAGAAAACACACACACACGGTGTGCAGACCACATGGTCTTGTGTGGATGTGCTCTTGCCCACCTGCCTCGGCTGTAACGGGGGTCCGCATGTGAACAGTGGTAGATTGTGATGCGGCACAATGCTGGCACAGAGGCCGCGGGGGATAAACACCCTTTAAGCTCATAACTAGGCCTAAGAAAAACATTACTCAGTGTTCTCCGGTTCCCCTGAGCTGCCTCTGCCCCCCCCCCCCCCCCCCCCGTTTTGGCCCCTGCTTTTGTGCTCACAACCTCCCTGCGAAACATGATTGTTGCCCAGAAAACAGGAATATTAATTACATATAGTATTTGTTTGGACTCTGCAGCTTTGGGGTGACACGAGCAGCTGTGTCTGTATGTAATGTTGGTGATTATACTTTTTCTCTGCAAAGCACAGATTAATGTTACACACAGAACACAACATGTGAAAATGATTTTGAAAAAGGTTCTCCAAAGGGAAAAAAAGAGATCCAGGTCTTAAAATAAAATCACTTTAATCATTTACATATGCATTTCAGGCTTTAAACAAACAGCCGTGAAGCTCCCTGAGCACAGCCAGGTGAACTGACTCAAACAATGACATCTGTCCTGTCTGCCTCGTTACTGTCATTTTTTAGCTCTGTTTCTGTTGTCATCTGAGTGCCAGGACCTCCGAAGGTGACTCAAAAGGATGCCGATGATGCTTATACCAGCTACTAATAAGCATCCGATCACAGGTGCTGCTCTTTCAACCTGCAAAAGACAAGAGACATACAACTGTAAAGTTTCAAGCTGTTTGTAGGCACAGGTAAAGCCATATTAAAAGTGAAATTATTTTACTGTTTTAGGACCAGAACATAAAGCCCGTTTTATACTGGGAGTGAATCTGAGGGTTGGCTTTCACTCATTGGTGAGCACCGAATGAGAGGATGAAGAGCAATGCAGCGTTTGCCTGGTTTCTGTTGGACAGGTAGGTGCTGGCTGTTAGCTTAGTTAGCTTGCTATGGTATTGGCTTTTCCATTACCACAAATGCAACGTTTCTACAATAGTATCTTCTATAAATAAGTGCTGCACTTGCAGTAGGGGTAACCAACAATTCCTGCATAGTAGCCCTACACCTTTCAGAGAGTTTAAGAGAAGAATTTGCTTACCAAAGTTTGCTCCAGTGATGTACCCTCAGACCTCAGCAACGCAACTCATATTAGTAAATTTAGTGTGAAATTTCACTGTTTAACTGGCCCTCAGTTGTTGAAGCACATTATCAGCTGAAACAGTGAAAGATCTGGTGGCCCCTCCTCAACACATGGCTTCTGTAACCGGTTATGAAGTAGGACACACACGAAGGCCCGTATCATGTCGTATTTAAGTAGCGCACATTGTCATATTTCTAATTAAAGCGACACTTAATGATAATGTCACAAACTAATTGTTGCAGTTTCACGTTTTGCCCATTTGATGATCCAACTTTGGTTCAAGCCATTTCTGATGTGCCTGAGACTGCAGTACGATGATGCATGATAGTAAAAATGTACATTTAGCAGCAATAAAAGCTGGCTTCCTTTGGTTGAGCAACATGGCTGTAAGAAAGCTTGTTTTGCATTCTGGGTAATTCTGTATATCTAAAACAAAGTCAAGGTGACAGATGCACTAAGTGGGCTGATTAAACAAGCTTTTTTGAAAATTGCAGATCAGCTTGTTAATCATCCCTGCTTGTTTGAAATTTGGGCAATCACAATTTATTTAGTGCCGCATCTGCTTCTTATCAACTGGAATAGATTGTGCTAGATCTGTGTATTGTTACAATGAGTGAGACGCTCACATGATAAACTCATCCAGTATCCAGGTGCAGGCGCACAGCAGGCTGTGTAGCACTTTGATAAAGGGATTTCCCATTGAAACATCAATGAAACACAGTACAGCTACATCTGTTTTGCTCTGCTGTGATTAGTGGAGAGGTTTGTTTTCAGCTGAATGACTTTTGTTCGTCTCAGTTTCTTCTGGAGAGAAAATTATGACAGAATTGAGATGTTTCAAGAGACAACAAAGGGCTTTGAAAAGGTAACTGGACTTGAGGTTCAAGAAGACGTGTCACCTTTCGTCCAAGAGGCTTCTTCATTTCTAACTGACTGGTGGAGGATTGGTCATTCCAGTCAAACCATGAGCCGTGGTTTCCATCACTGAGCAGAGGAGGTGGTCTACAACACCACTTATCGCACACTTAGGATGCAGCCCTTGGATTCCTCTCCAGGCGGCTTCACACTCATTCACACCATGACTCACGTGGCCCCAACAATCACATGATGGTCGGGTGGGTCATGTGACCTCAATGACTCTTGAGGTGTGAACGGTCCTGCAAGAAGACAAATGCCTGGGACTCCCCCCCGATCAGTTAGAACTGACGAACATCTTCAGGAAACTCAAACCAGTTCCCTTTGTAAAGCCCTTGGAAATACCGTAACTGGATGAATGAGAACCTTCACAGACATGTTTTGAGAGAATTTGTACTTTTCTTTTCACTGATTCTAGTGACTGTTTACACCTCACCTTTGTCCTCACTGGCTACAGGTGGTTCCTGCTCAATATTCCATTGCTGTTCCGCTCATACTACAGGATTTCAAAATTGGGGACTTGCAAACATTAAGGTTATGTCCGTAAGGCCCTCATACCAGGACGGACAATCTGTCCAGACCAGCCTTGAGTCAGGGACACACCCATGACAGACGGGAGCAGCGAATCGGACCAATTATCAGTCCCCCTCAGATGTGGGACTGTGTTATACACAAGCTGTGTGTGATGTCTGGATCTGGGTTCTTCTATTTATAATGGATGTTTGAATATGAAAAATTACCTGTTAAACAGTTCAAGTTACTGAACATAAGATGTTGATAACATACAATTTATCATCAGCCTTATTCTTATATCAGAGCTGAAGTTACTGCTAATGCAAACTGAACCTTTCCTGCTGCTTCACTGGTGAACCTCACAGGGTTTGACTGAGGAGCAACACAGCGAGTTTAACTATATGTGGGACACAGATTAATTCACATTGATCTTTTTCAGCAGAAGATCATTTAAATTAGTTGCAGAAATCTCTGAGCTCTAAAGACTCCAGCACACCGTCAGCTGCTCACTTTGGTAAACATCACCTGTCGCTGTGCTGTTCTGTTGTGTTGTCAATTCAAATTTGGATGTGTGAAGACTTTCTAAATGCAAATTACAACATGCAGCTCTGCTTTTATAATTTTTTCTCAAATTCAAAGGCATCACTTATGATGCCAGGTGCAGCATAAACGTCCTGCACCTCACCCTTTGCCTGATAAGGACCATGAGAAGCAGCAATGCAAGCAGCAGTACACAAGCTGCAGGGTACCCACCTGTTGGGACTCTGGCTTGTTGTATCGCAGCCCTGTGACAAAGTGCTCACAGTTCTGAGTGATGACACCATATTGGCGCTTCTGGCCCACCAGCCTTTGAGCCTCCGCCACGATGACTTGACGATCGAGAGGTTGGTACTTGTGATCCAGGAGGTTGTTGATGTGCCATTTACATGAGCCGACCACTTCCCAGATGTTCTGACGCTTCACTTGTGCATCGTCGATGTTCAGGAGAATCATCAGGTTACCTGAACTGCCGCAAACCTTTTCTGTGTGTTTATTATAGACGAGAGAGAAGTTGGAATGAAGTGGGTTGAACAAGAAAATGGATACTGAATTTTCATACATTGAATTGGTTGATAATGTCCATATGAAGTTAATGAGTTGAGTAATTATCTAACAAAACTAAAATTATTTTGCAGGCAGGAGGTTATAGATGACCTTCCAAGATAAACCTAGTAAATCAAACGCTTCATCACCTTGAGGACCCAAATGAACGACTTCATTTCCACCGATGTAGATGGCCCAGTGCTCATATAGCTCATGGAAGATCTCGATCAGGTCCCCAGGCTTTGCAGAATGCTCATTAAAATGAGGAGTAAAACAAGAAAAATTAAAAACTGAAAATAAGGAACTCAACATGTAATCGGGACTTTCAGGTGCTTGTGGTGGCGCAGGCAGCAAAGCATCAATGCACATTTTAAGGCGGGAAAGAAGAAGGCTGCTAGCGAGAACGTAAACAATGCAGGCTTCAGTCTATTGAGAAAAATCAGCTTTGCAAATGTTTAGTGAGTAAAATTGAATGCAAACAGAAACAGGACACTTTTAAGCTGACTCGCCCAGCAGGAATAATAATCAGTATAATGCTGAGAATCTGTAGCATAATGAGTCCTCACACATTATTGTTTCTAATCCTTATGAACCCCTTTGTTGTGTTTTCTAGATTCAAAAATGGAAAAGTTGGGTCAATTGCTAAAGCAGAACTCATCAGCAACGACAGAGCTCAGCGGCAGGAAACTCACCAGCACTTCATCCATGTCACCATTCATGTTGTTCGCCTCTCTGGGAAGAACGAAACAACTGCAGCCAATTTATTGCTGCTGAAACTGAAACCTACCTGCAGTTTTGTTTTGAGTGCAGCAGCGCCTCGGGCTTGGTTTCACATGGCATGTCTGAAATCTACGCAGATCTTATCATTCTCAATCAATGACAGATTACTTCTTTCTCTGTTTAGCACATTTCTGCAGAGAGTATTTCATTTTGTGTCGCAGTACATTTGAATATTGCAGGAATAGTCAGTCAGGAGTGTTTCCTGATAGGTAACTGATGACACTTAACAGATAAGAATCGCCTTTATTGATCTGAATTCCAGTAAATTAACATGTTTTTTGGAAACTCGGTACACAGTAAAGAGAGCAGGTGAAAAGATAATCAATCTGTACATATAACACAAATCTTAAAGCTCATGGAGACCCAAACCTCGTTGCCCTTGAGGTGAAACAGATGGATGGTTAGTTAATGAAACGTCGTTCTAGAGTAAATTAATTTGTAAATTAGATGTCTCACAGTGATTGGCTCAAGGACAAAAAAGTCAACCTGACTTTGTTCATAACTCAGTTAAATACTGATCCCCCAGATGCAGAAAAAAACTGTTTTTACAGTGTAAGTTACCGTGTGTTTATGTTGATCCTCTGTGGCAGAGTAGCTGCTGCTGTTGTTCTAGAAGCTAATCACCATCTAAACAAACAAAACATCCTGTTTCAGTCCAGTAAAATGAACAATGAATACTTGCAAACAAACCCTGACAAATGATCGCCCTTGAGGATGTGGTGGGCAACTCGGAGAACGTCTGACCAAGACCAATTTATTCTAATATTAGTTAGTGGTGGGAATGTGGAGGGCTGCACTGTGTGTTGTGAATTAGAGGCAAACAGCAGAGCAGGCGGTCGCTGGAACCATCTGGAAGAGCAGTGGTGACTGATGAGGGTCAGGGTGCTGCAGGTAAACCAGGAAGGCAGGAGACAGAGGACCTGGAGCACAGGTAACAAAGGATAAGGCAGGGAGGGGAAGCTGCAGAGAGTTGGCTGAACTTCACCTCAGCGTGAAGGACCAGGACTTCTGCATGCAGGCTACAGGTGTGGTTGATGAGCAGCAGGTGCAGGTGAGTAGGCGGGAGGAGGAAACCAGTTCGCCTCCCCCTGATTGAAACAGACACACCCTGACCCACATTAAGAGGACACATATGGAGGAGAAAACAATGGAAATGAAAACAAAACAGTGAAGCTGCAGACCAGAAATCCAAAACACTGAGCTGAAAGAAGCTGAAATGTGAAGAGTTTAAGGGACCTGCATCTTCATCACTATGAGCAACCCCCTTCATGGCATACGGCTGGCATATTAAACATCAGCTTTTTAGGTGTTTTCCATGTATATATTTTGGCGTTTTCCACGTTATCCGACTTTTTGGGAGCTCACATTGCCTGTAGCTATCCCAGATGTTGGTGGAGATCAAATTGGAGCTAAAACTGATTCTTGCTGCTTGTATCTGCTGTTTGCTTATAACAGCTCGATGAGGCGTTATATTATGTCAGTGCTGTGTGTTACTCTGCCCCCCAGTGGCCAAAAGTTATGAAAGCAGCTTTAAAAATCTGTCACACTTGCATGAATGTAGCAGTGGCAGGTGAGTGTTATCAGAGAAAAAAACAGCTTCTTTATTACATGCAGGAAAGCGTCCAAGCTGGGAGAACTGGAATTGAAAGTTCTCCCCAGCTCATTAAAACAGGAAGCCCTCAATCAGACCAGCACAGGGATCCCGTCGGCCTTTTAGCTCTGCAGGATGTTTGGAGAAGTTCCCCCCGCTCGGATCAATGCCGCTGTGCCTTTTATTAAATACAGCTGTAATACAGTATGTCCTGCATCCCGGCCAAGAAACTTTTTTCTTCTTTCCTTCTTTTCTGGTCGTCGTCCTGCTCTCTTTTCGTTGTCTTCGCCTCATTGACAGCGGACAGAAGCCAGAGGAGGGATCTGACACCAAACATTCGTCTCTCTTCCTGTCTGTCAGCGCCGCCTTTTACCACAGCACCTGTTCAGCTGCATGCCACATATGCCGTCACCTGCCCGCTGCATCGGCCGACATCGTGTGTTTTCCCTCTTGTTCTTTCTCTTTCAGAGCACTGAAGCACGACTATTCCACTTCAGACGGCATGCTTACAGTCTCTACATCAATGGGAATAACTCACCTCCGCATGTAAAATCCATTTCCTCATTTTCTCTCTTCCAAGATGGCCTGTTCTCATATTTCCCAACTTTATCTGTGTGCTTTTTGTTCATACTTCTCTCTAATGTAAATTAGTCTTCAAAACATCTTTATTTAACCTTTTTGAAAATGATTTGATGCATCTAGAAAGTCTCGTCATCCCCTTAATGTAAATGTATTTCCATGGCTTAATAAATGTGGAACATAATTAAAGAACTGCACATTGTTTCATGTGATGTTACTTTTTTGTGACTTTTTTAAGCATTTCTTGTACACAGTCTGTGTTCTGTCTGTGTGTTTAATTGCTACTGCCACAAAAAATTTCCCAAATTGGGATCAATAAAGAAGCAGTCTAAGTCTAAGTCCAAGTCCAAGTCTAAGTCTAAGTGATAAATACTCTTTACTATACTGTGCCTTGTCTGTTACACTGTGGCACACACAGGCACTGAAGAATAATGTTTCTTTATAATAAAATACTATAAAAATACTTATAATAAATACTAAATAATACTAACCAAAATAGGAAAACTCTTATCTCATTGGTGAAGTTAAGCAAGTGTTCTGAATATGTTTTGCATCACACGATGAAGGGAATAAAAAACAGGACATGTGTGAGAGAAGGTCTGACACCGCTGGCTGCTGCTGCGCTGCCTTCAGGTCCAGCCCCAGCAGTCAGGAAAACAGAGCCGCGGCCATGGAAGGGAAAGCCATCACCCCGTGCAGTGTGTGACACTGACATGGAACCAGAAATCCTGCATGCTGACAGGCCTGTAATGCTCGACGAATCAGAGGACGCCAGCTCAGCTCAGAGCTTTTGGACTTTTTGACTCGTCATTGCAGGGAACGCGCAGGTGAAACCTGATGACTCAGAGTTCCAGGAAGCCCTGACAGTGAGGCAGTAGGACCAGAACCCTGGAACCAGCTCACCTGAGTGGAATGCAGCCCTTCTTAATGTTATTGTTAACACCTGTGTTTTTCCTGCTGAGACAAGCCAAAATGTCTGCTGTGAAAAGGCCTATTAAGACTTTATGGTGTGCAAGAATCTCGTTAAAAATAACAACTCTTCCTGAAATGTGTCATTTTCCCCTTAATGAATAAAAAATTGACATATTTGCTGTATTCGCTATCCAACTCGCTGGCAAGTGCAATCAGTCCTGAGCGGTAAAAGCCCCTTATTGTTTTCACCCTGCTGTGACAGTCCCACGGCCAAACAAGGTTGCTGGTATTGGATGATTCTGCAGAGCCTGCAGTATGTATCGATGGCAGATGATGTGCCGAGGGCCGGGGAAAAATCCTGGTAATGGCAATTAAAGTAAGCTTGTTCAAGAGAAAGCCCTTCTTTCTGCATCGGCACTGCATTTTAGCGAAGATGTGAACCTTGAAGCGCGGACACTTGCTCTATCTTATCTCCTTTACCTGCTTCACACCTTTTCTTTCCCTCTCATTACTTCCCGTCCTTTCATTCTTCCCACCCTCTCCTGTCAGTCCTCTCTCTCACCCTTCCACTTTTGACCTCTGACCTCTCACGCTGTGCTCTATGCGTGTGTGTGCTGGTTTAATCAGAGCCTGAGGCAGAAAGCAGAGCTCTCATCGCTAACGCCGGCCTCCTCGTATCCCTCCTAATCCCTTCCTTGTGGGTGCAGACCGCCTCTCCTCATGTGACTGACGAGCGGCGGCAAAGCCCTCCGAGAGCTTCCACATTTTCTCTCTTCCCACATCCTCTTCCTGCAGCCGAGCCTCCTCTTCCTGCTGCACCCCTCTCACTGTAGGTGCAGGCAGGCAGCGCCGTGGCAGATCTAGACCTTTGATATGCTAATGCTTTCCTCTTTTTCATGTCTTTTCAAAGTATTGACTGGTAGCAGTGCGAGCGCAGCGGGATCCTCAGCCTGGTGCGCTCAGGGAGGGAGGAGAGAGCGCTCTGCTTAGTCAGTGATTTGCGCTGCTTTCCTTCGTCGTGTCGTGAAAGAAGAATCCAGTCCAATCCAACGACGCACCTTCAGGACTTGGCGGCGGTGACGGAGGAGTGGCGACCGACTGAGTTCAGAGGGAGTTCAATGAAACGCAGTGTCTTAAGTTTGATTTTAAGGCTTAAGTGTTGTTAAATCCTTTCATAACAGTCTATAACAAGAAGAACAATAAGAACAACCGTTGGGTTGCCAGGTTGTGGAAGTGCGCATCCCCCTTCAGCTTTTCCAAAGCGTCTGTTTAGTCTTTTTTTTTTTTTCTAGCTTTTTCTGGCTCATCACTCTTAATAATGACTTAATAAACTTTATAATTTCAGACTTGATGGCTTCTTAGAAAGTAGCTCGTTAATAAAACTTTATTTGGAAGTTATTTAGGAAGTAATACGTGTCCATTGTACCTGTAAAGTTACTACACTCACTGTTATAGTAAGAAATGAAGGAAATGTCCTGTTTAGGACTAAAAACACAAAATTTGGGAGTTGGACTGACCTGGGACTTAACCCAGAACTACTTAACTAATTAAGAAATGCTACTTATAACTGATCTCTAAAGGCCTAATTAAATGATAATGATTAATTAACATCACTAAAGCCATATTTTTAACATAAACTCTTGAAAAGTACACGGCACCTTATTTCCTTTTTTGATTGAAAAAACCTAATTTTGCAGAAAACATCCTGCAGATTTTCAGGAAATTAAATGGTGACTGAAGAGTTAAAGATATCTATATTTTAGAGTTTGTGATAGGAGATAAACTTTGTGGTTCTGACTCAGCCTGGACTACTTTTTACAGCGGAACAGGCCCAGCTGAATCCCCCTCCCGCACCCACACTCTGCCGCCGGCGGACCATAAATCACACCGGCTGTTTGGCAGAAGTCGTGGATCATCGTACAATGGTTAATTAAAGCCAGATCAATCCCAGTGCCACCGGTTCTTTCTCTACACTGTGTCTAAAGAAAGCAGTCCCACGGTACCTTCAGCCCAGCGAGCGATGAAGAGGAGGAGGAGGAGGAGGAGGAGGAGGAGGATGAGGCCTGTGATGTTTGCTCAGGGCTAGAAAAGGACTGCCATTCATATTTGTACAGAGGACAAAGCCACGCAGGCTCTCTGGCACCATATGAAAGATGTGTTTTCTCAGCGCATACAGCAAATACAACTGTTCACTTTTTTTTTTTTTGCTCTTTTCCAGACGCCATCGCCAAATTTCAGGAAAATGAGTTTTGTGCCAGTTGCCATGGTGACCGGTCAGCGCAGCGGGCAGAGGATAGTCGGGGGCGGCCGGGCGGCCGGGCGGGGGGGGGGCAGAGTTCACATCTGAGTTCCTTATTACTGTAGCGGAGGCATACTGGGCATAATTACACAGAGAGGCGGCTCGTACAGCAGAAGGAGAGCAGTGGTACAAGTGGAGGTGAAAAGAAGTTTAAATGAAGGAATAAACAGGCAGGAGTTTGTCCACTTTGGGCCAATTAGACTTCTGTCACCAGGCTGGTAACCTTGGATGTGATTTTCAAACTCTGCTCAACGTACTGGGCGTCCCCGCGTGAACCGGTTCCGTCGACGCTGGCAGGGACAGAGCAGACATTTCTTACAGTGGAATCAGGCTCGTCATAACCCACCTGTAAACACGAGGCTTGCAGCAACATATCTTTAATGTTTGGGGGACAGGATTTTAACTCTGATATGTGTTTCATTTATGGGCCGAACCAGAATTTGGTGCTTTTCTTTAATTGCTTTTCATTTAGCCAAATCTGGAAAATGTTGTCTGACAACGATTTAGCCCTGAGGTATCCCGGCCAAGACGTCCTCGTCTGTGCACCGTTCATTGTTTACGATTAGCAGCTTTCAAACTTGACAACAACTCATCATTTCAGCGAATCTTTGCATTCAAACATCAGCATGTGAGTGCAGATAAGCTGAAAAAGCTTATAAATACTAGTCTGACTACAATCACAAACCAGAATACTTTGAAAAACTAAAGCAGATTCTGCATCAGGTATCAAAATTTGCTAACTAGCAGTACACAGAGACCATCTCCACACCTACGCTGCTGGCATGGCCAAAAATGACTGCAGAGAGCTGGTACTGCGACAGCCTCCTCTGTGTTGGATTCCCTCAAAGACCAGCACAGATCTAGTTCAAAGTTATGTATGTGTGTATGTATGTACATATTTTTGATGCTTTTTGCTTCCACGGGTAATTTTCAATCTAAATTTCATCAAAAAAGGCTCATCATGAACATGAATTTTTCAGTTATTATGTGCAAATATTTCTGCATGCTGCAGCGTCGTCCTTGTGACTTCTGGTAACAGCACTTTTCTCTAAACGTCTCTTCAAATGCGACAAACATGCAGCCGTGATGGCGGCGAGCACACAAAGTGCTTCTTATCTGTGCGAGCTGGTTCAGTTCTGATCCTTTTCCCCAGCCAAAGATTTTTCTGAGATGAGATGTGCGGAGAAAAGAGTAGAGAGGGAAAAAAATGCCAGCTACTGTAGAGTTGTCATCTCTGAAACTTGACATGCCAATGAGCTCTCTGCAGCTCTGGCCAGTAAAGCTCAGAGCAGCTAGCGGCATGGGATGATGGGTGATGTGAAAGGGGCTCTCGGTCCCCCGTGCAGACTTCCTGCTCTGGGCCAAACAACCGAGACAACTCATAACAGACTGTTCCCAACAACTCCAGGAACTGATCTGACCCTGAATGCAACTCTGACCTCCCTCTGTAGGCTGTGGCCTCGGTCAGTTATGAGTTTTCTTTGCTTTTCGCTGTATGTGTGCAGGCTTATATGACAGATTCTTATGCTGCAGGAACATGCATGTATGGATGCTGTTTGTTTGTGTGCGTGCATGCTTGCATTTGCATGTGTGTGACTGTGTTATTACCTGCATGTCATATCGAACAGGCATCTCAAGAGTGCAAAAACCTCATTCCTGTATCTTGTGAGTTCTTTTTTCTGCGTTTTCTCTTCAGACCCTGGCTGGATTTTTCTCATTGTAACAACACATGGGAGCGTCAGCATACCAGCTTATGTTGGAAACGTTGAAACATTTTAATGAGATAAGTCAGTTTGTCCTTATAATAAGAAAAATGTCTTGTTTTAACAAGATACGCTGATTTTGTGTAATACTGATGTGTTTCCCAACAGCGACAGCGTCACAACTTCTTTGGACTTTTGTGTTCTCAAACATCTCTAACACCTCTGCTGCATGTGGATTGATTATTATACTCACTCACAAATGCACTGGACCCCTCCTGCCTTGACTTCTTCTGCCTCATTGATGATTCTGCAACCAAGTCCGACTACAGCTGAGTTCACTGAAGCCCCTCAAAGATGAAATTTGCTGTTTTGTTATGGACTCAACTCAACAGAAAGAAGAAACAAAGGGTTTTACGAGAAAGTAACTTGATAAGGTGGAGAGTTTAAAAGAGAAAAGAGACGTGGAGGAAACGAACTTCAGAGTTCAGTGAAGTGTGTGAATCAGCAGGCAGAAGGTGGATGCTGATTCACAGAGAAGCTGCAGTCTGCTCGCCCTCTGTGGTCTCCGCTGAGATCTCGTCCATGTGACAGCGAGAGCTGGTGGATATTTTAACCAGCAGGCAGCAGCTGAAAGGTGCCCGGCTGCTGGTGACTCATTCAGAACACACTGCTTTAACACGTCTGCTGGGTTGGAAATGATTCAGGAGCAGTGAAAAGAACGCAGCGACTTTACCTCTAAAGCAGTGAAAGTAATCATCCGCGACAGTTTGGTGTAAATAAAGGTCCAGTTTGCTACCAGCGATTCAACCTTCAGCCAGTTCATGAAGGCCTTCGTGTTTGTGGTCTTCGCACAGGGTCTGGAAGCTTTTTGCCAGGAAAAACCTTCCGCTGCTTGAAAATGCAGCTACACTTAACGTCTTTGGTTTGGAGTAAAGACAAGAGGAACTTCACACGAGATGTGAAAACAGGAAAAGAGCAGAAACTCAGGCGTCATGAAAAGCAGCTCAGCAATGAACAAAACGCAGCGAAGACGAAGACGAGGTTTACTCATCAGATCTGTTTTGTGGAGGAAGTCATTTGCTTTCCTTACTTTCCTTCCTTTTTTGACCTCACAGCTGTAAAATAATGACAATAATTGCAAAATCAATTAATAGTTTTCCTTTCAGTACTTCCTTCCCTTTTCTTCTGACCTTAGAGAAAATACTGAAGTGATAAAACAACATTAATCTTGTCACAAAACTAAACACATGATAGGAAGGTTTCTCTGACTGTCAGTGTGCTTAAATTCTTTATCAGCATTCATAGATGAGACTGAAGCAGACATTTTTAGACGTTGAGACAATGCTGATACGTACCAGTTAAAGTGCATCCTGAAGATCGATTCCAAGGCAGTGAAACACCGTGATTTTATGCAGCATGCAGCACTGAGTGGAAGTGAAAGACGTTTGTTACCTCGCTGACAAGTTGAGGGTGTGCCGCCTGTCGCCTGCAGCTCTTCATCTAACTGCTCACTGCGGCGTCTCCTTCTTCTTCTTCTTCTTCTCCTTCTCTGACTCCCTGCAATATTTCAAACTGATGCGCTGTCAAAAAATGCCAAAAATAGTGCCATTTTTGGATGAATGATAGCAGTAAGCGCAAAGCTCATTCCTGCATTTCCTGTGACTGCTTCATAATAAAACTCCAGTTAAGTGCTTTTAATGTGAAGGTGCAGCTGTAGGAAGTGCTCAGTTTGCATTAGCAGCATCTTAATACGGCCCTCCTTCCTGGAACCCAGTTTGTAACAGCCTCCTGCAGATATTATATCTTCATGTGGATATATTTCCAGTGATGTGCAGAAGAAATAAGTTCTTACTCACTAAATATGAGCACTTTCTTGCTGCAGTATATAAACCATGTACTTCTTTCAAGCTCTTTACTCGCCCACCTAGAAATCCTACATCAGATATGATGGTTTAAAGGAAACATCGCCCCCAGACTGAGCCAAACAAGATAAAGAAATATATCTTCATCATAAATCAGGGTTGGCTGGATGTTTTCTTGAACAACTTGATCTCAGCTGAACACTTACACAAGATTTCAAACCACGTTATGATGGAAGATCCCATCATACCCGACGACTGTGAGGCTTTAACGTGTTTCCAAACACGCTGATAAGTTGTTACCGGGCAGGTACGGGGCGGTCTCATTTTCTTTACAAACAGAATGACATCACCATCACTTTATCATAAAGCTTTCCAGAGGGGGAGTTATTGAATAAACAGCGTGTATCTCAGATAGATTACGCAGTTTGAAGCTGCCAGAGAGCGATTCTCTTACACATCGTGGGCTGCTTCTGCACAGCTGGCGGTGGAAACTGCTGCTGCACAGATGAGGTAAGAGCGCTGGATAGTTTTATCTAGATATTAGCTCAAACACGGCTGGGAGTCAGTCTGTCTCCTGTGCGTTCATGACACTTGTACGAATGGCTGGACGATAAGCCGGCCTCACCCACAGGGGACGGCGCAGAGCGTTGTTGTTCAGCCGACCTGTTTTCCGACACGGCGGCTCTGCGTGAAGACGTTTGACAGGACAAGCCTTCACACCTTTGTCTGAGAGTTGTCAGCTGACTTTGGCCGAGCGCGGCCGGGCTGACACATCCCGCCGTTGTTTGCACAAGGCCCGGCCACGGATGATTGATTACCCCTTATCTCCCCTGGCGAATCAGAGCCTTAATTGAGCGTGGTTTGGTTACAGATCCTTTCTCTGTCCATGAAAGGCTTGGCCGGCGCTCCGGCTTCCCCCTCGCGATGAATGGCCGCATTCTGGTCCAGAGCATTGCTGTGGGCGGGCCTTTGTCTCCCTGACTGATGGCTTCGGGTTGTTGACCAGCTTCCAGGAGATCGTTACTGACTTGATCTGACAGTGCTGGTGACTGGCAGGGCCCGCCGGCGTCCGCTGCCAACGCAGACAGCTGCAGAGAGCGGGGGGCATCGTTCAAGCACGGGTAACTTAGGTCGCCCAATGCAGCAACTTCAGTCTCACAGCCCAAACGGTTTCATGCTGCCGATGAGCCCCTTGGCGAGGCGTTTCATCCTCAGCCACTGATGCAACTCTGCGGTCAAGTTGCCTCAAAAAGGCAACTTGAACATTTTGGCGCAGCGATGCTCAACAGACGTTTGGTCGGGATAACGATGTCTCAAACAGCAAGCAGCCAAACTGATTTTCAGCCTATTGGATACAACCAACCAGCACAGCTTTCTCCCCTTAAATCCTGCACCTGATTGGCTGAGCATACCAATCACTGGGTTGTCATCTGGAAATGTCAAAGAAAGCAGAGACCAGCACAGTTTAGAATAAACAAGACTCCGCCGCAGGAATCTCCGGCCCCAGTATGAATTTTGAACCACTTTTCTCAATATTAAAATAATCTAAATAATGATCCCAAAAATGCAGCACCAAAATATCAAAGTGAAAACTTCTGAGCTTCCAGCAGTCTGCTGTGTAACAGCAGGACAGGAATCAGTTCCACAGATTCCTGTGAGTGAATAACTGCATGAATGAGGAGAGAACGATGCCAAAAAGAGCAAAGAGAATAGCAAACTTCCCTTGAATCAATAAAGGCTAAAAATACATGATGCTTCATGCTGAGGAGGAATGGCCGACGCAGAGCGGGCGGTGCTGGTGTGGTTGTTGTGGTGATCTTGGCAGAGAGGAGATGACCAAACTGGCTGCCGCTGCACTTTTTAATTAGCTTCTGTTTCCAAGCGTGAGTTCTTTAATTTGTTATGGCATAATAAAGCTCTGTTCAGTTTATCTATGGAAAACAAGCAGTAACCTTTCAAAGCAGGGTCGAGTCTTTTCTTGCTCTGTGATGAAGGTCACCAACAGGCCTCCTACACACTCTTTGTCTTTGCTGGAAGGGCAGCAGAAAGCGTAGCTATCATCTGTCTTCATTTTCCTTTCAGAAGCTTATCTGGTCCTCCTCCTACCTGGACAAACATTTTCTGCAACCAGCAAAGCTGCCGCAGCTGTAATCAGTGGTTCTTTTGCCTCGTTTGGGAATCTACAAATGCAGTCTCAAAGAAACGTGAATCTAAATATGTCACGCTGAATGAAGTGGAGCTTTTTGGCTGTATTAGGGCCAACGACGCCTCCTCATGCTCACATAATCACTCAACATGCATTCAGAGCGACTTTCAGGCGCAGGAGACGGGACGAGGACCTGCAAAGCCCCTCTGTGCACTTGCCTGTGGAAGCGAGGAGACGAAAGCCAGATCGTCCTGCAGCACTGACCTCGCCTGAACTCCCCACATCACAGGAACTGATTCCTTTTAATGCCTCTTTGCCTAGCAGGCGCTTTCCTGAAAGAAAATCCCAAACGGCAAACATTCGCAACACGTCTGTCCATTTGTACAGCTGGATGTTTAATGAGGCGGTTCAGGTTAAGATTCAGGTTAAGTGCCGAATGTTTTACAGCAGCGGGGGCTCTCTGGAGACCTGAACCGACGACCCTCCGTTCATTAACTGCTTTCTCCACCTGCTAATGGATACAGTGGATGAGCTTGAGATGCCGCTGCAGCCTCGGATCTCAGAGATTGTGATTTGTCTTGTTTTTCTCTCAGCATCTGAGCGCTCGGCTGTCTGTGCAGCTCTGAGTGAACCTGCGTGAAGAATACATTTGATTTGACTTTTAATCGAACACCTGTTGAGAGTAAGAGGAGAATAAAATCCAGCGTGAGGCAGAGGAGAAGTCAGAGGGAGGAAAATCGCAGACTGGCAGAGCTCTGCGGTCCTGATGGCGTTTTCTCTTTCATAAGCTTTTAGGTGACGGTGACAGAAAGCAGACGCACGTCGTCCCGGCTGCAGCACCATGAAATAAAACAAAACCTTTTGATATTTAAACTGTTTTACTGTTTGCACTGTCTGTCACCTGCAGCCTGAGACGCAGCTCAAAGAACACAACACGTCTAGAAATATGTGTCGTACCAGGTTCTCTGTAAAACTGATGCAATTCTGATTCTTAAACCTGAAATATGGGATTTTTTTTGGCCTCTTGGAGGAAAACACTGAAGCTGACGGGGCAACTGTGACTGTAATGAGTCCATTAGGTCAGATTTATCTTCACACACAGCAAACACACACAAATACAGCATATATATTTAAATACATGCAAAAAATACTCCCCCCCAACATGAAAATACTCACCCACACATACATACGTGCGCACATATGATGTTAGCATTATGCATGTTAGCATTTAGCTCAAAGCACCAGTGGGCCTAATTACAGCCTCACAGAGCTGCTGGCCTGGCTCGACTCTTTGTCTTGTTTCACTTGTTTTAAGACTTAATGCCGACAAAAACGACTTGATAATGAGTTCGTCTGTGAAAATCATTTAACTTCTGCTGGCAGAAACTTTCATGCCGCCGAGGGACGTTTTCAAAGAGGGAGCGGAGAGCACAGCATGTGGACCGGCTGCTGTAAAAAGCATTCACCACGGCCTTAAAACAAACGCCATGACTGTGTTTTAATTTCAAACAGCAGCCTAATGTAGATCCTGAGGGCCAATTTAGGATCCATCCTGCCCCCCCCCACCCCCCCCCACCCTCCTTCCCACTGCTGAACTGACCACCTGTCTCGCTAAGATCACTACGGCGCACAAGAAGCCCCGGTCTCAGGATCGTTAATTCTCCGTGACTACGTACAGAACAGTTGTGCGTGTTAGTGTAAACATTACGTTTGGCCGGCGGCCATACCATCCTACCATCCAACAGCTGAGGCTGAGCAGAGGCCGATCCCAGAGGGGAGATCTCCTCAGAAAGAGCTTCTATCTGAGCCTGGTGGAGAATCAATCACGGCTCCTCTTTCGGATCAGACTGGCCTCCTGTTTCACAGCCGTGTGTTTGCGAATCAGATTTTCTCATGCACGGGGAAGTCGCTCGAATACACTCGAACACTCCAGTCAAATCTGTGACGTGAAGCTAAAAAGTGTTGATTTGGTAGAAGAGGAGGTGCTCATGTTAATTCTTCTGACAGGCTCCTTAAGTTAAAAACATGATGCAAAAATGAGAAGACGTCTCCACCCAACACCCTTCAGCCTGCACCTAACCAACACCTGCATTCACCTGAACCCTGATCTGTTTTTGTTTCCAATGGAGGACATCCAACGTTTTCATCAAGACAGAAGTAAATCAAAACATCAGAGTATAGACCATGACGGCGTTTGTAGCTCCACCTTTAAGTATCAGAGTTCCATACTAAGAGTGTACGTCTGCACAAAAGCAGAGAAAGGCAAAAAGTACAAATCTGACTTGTAAAAGTGCCGGCGGTGTCCCTCTTATATTCCACCCTTTACACCTTCAACTACAAGCGTTCGATGCACAGCGTGAACACAGGTGCATAGAAATGAGCCTGCTGATCGGCGGTACGTTACGGTGAATCGTGGCAACAACTGAGAGGAGGAGAAGGAGGAAAAGGAGTTCTTCTGACCCAGAAATGGAGGTGGGTGAGGAGGTCGGGAAGCAGCGGGGTCTCAAACGAAAAGAAGGAAACTGCAGCCAGCGGCGACGCGGTGCTGCTGCGGTGAGTGGACTGGACTGGAAGTGAAGAAGAGGAGGTCAGATCTGAAGGTGGAGGCAGAAAAAAAGAAGAATCAGTGTCTGCTGCTGGTGGAGGTCACGTCCAGGCTCATAGGATGCATGAAAACTACAACCGATGAGGATCATTTCATCAGTTAGCCTCCGTGCAGCTAAAGATTTAAGAGCCTTCAAACGTTGTAGCTCACTACGAGCGCTCGGTGAAATCACATGTGAGAGGCGTCATCGTGCGCCGCCTGACCGTCTACGTTTGCCATCGAGGTTTCTATAGAGCACAACTTTCACGTGGGAATGAGCGCACAGTTCTTTCAGATGCCGTTATGTGTGTTTATTTATGGTTATTAATAGAGAAGAACTTAAAATAAACAGCTCATTAAGCAAAATGCTGAAGTGATGAGCGACTGATTGATTTTGATTGACACAATTTAAAACATCAGAAAATTGCTTCCACCCTCTTATTAAAAGCAATATATTCTAGTAAATGTATTGGATGAATAAGATTTTGATCTCATAAATACAAAATGAACAAAATTAAAAGTCTCAACTCATTTTCTTCTGTTTTTCAAATGCTTTAGTTCTTCTTGTATTCGTGACGTGCAGCATATGCCAGATTAATGAGGTCTGAGAATAAACAAAAAGAAATCATTTATCTCTCTTTGAATTTAATAAAAACACTTGTGATGAAACAAACCAAAAATAAAAAAGAAAGGGCTGAATATTGGATGAGAAACATGCTGCTGATTCTCCGTCGCACTGAGGACTTTGTGTGCTTCTCACAGACAGTATTTACTACAAACTGGAGAGAGCAGGACTACAGTGACTATATATCTGAGCAGATTCAGTAAACTGTACCCATGTGGTGCTTCATGCAGACTTAAACAAACCATCAACGTTATTTACAGCCGCTCTGCGAGCCGGAGCGGCAGAACGCTCTGTACCGTTCGTCGTCTGCACCCTCTTCGTCTCATCTCACAGGAAAAGAAATAAAAATTAAAAGTGTGTCCTCTTCACACCCCCTGCACTGGACTGTGTAGCTAATAAAGATTTAATAGGTGAAGCGGGGGAGAGTCGGGGGGGCGTTCGGTGTGGCAGCGGCGGTGATACATCTCCTCCTCTGCCTCAGTCCAAACAAAGCCCTCTGGGTACAGAGCGCCGAGGACCGTGTCCAGGAATAGCCCGATTCTGGCATCGCTCAAGGCCTTATAAAGCCAGGTACAGAGTCCGGATGCCAGGGATCGAGCTGTCTGCGGGCTCGGACGCCAGAGAGGAGCTGAGATACTGCAGGGTTTCTTTAGTCTTCAGAGCCAAGCCATGTTTCTCTCCCCTTACCCTCTTTGACAGGAAGCTCTGTGATAGCTCACGACTCATCCGCGACTCCTCACGCAGAGACGACGAGCTGGAGGCTTCGCTTGCTCTGCAGAGGAACACTTTCATACAGAGCCACTTAGAAAGAAATCCAGCCTCTTTGGGCCTAAATGCTCTGTTTGCTACCTGTAAGCTGTGGTGTTGGAGGAAAACTGTCCTTTTTATTCGACTCCTCTATGTGGAGAAGATTTCCAGCCAATGAACGAGGACGTGAGTCCAGTCTATCAAACACTGAAACCAGGTTTCATTCAACTGCTTTCGCAGCTTCATCAATCACATGAAAGTGCGCAGTGAAGAAAAGAGATCTGCTGCTTAAAATGTGTGGATATCCACCCACGAGGCCGGAATAAGAAGCACGAATTGATTTACTTCATGGTGTGAGAAATGCCCAGTCCTCAGACCGAAGCCAGCACATGTAAGCAGAGGCCATCTTGATCTCAGGTGTTCCCAATTAGATTTCCACTCGGCTCGTTGGCCAAAGCGCAAATCCTGAGAGGCCACAGACCTTCCAGAAACGTACAAAAACACAAATAGATGAACACACAGCAAAGTCACTGAAAGTGCACTTATTCACTTATCTTATATTTCACATGCAGACAGAAAAAAATGAGTCCATCCATTGATGTAGTGTCCAACATGGAAACAGAGGGAGGGTCACCCCGACCCACTTCACCGTGGTGCTCAGAGCCAGAGTCAGAGCTAGAGTCAGGCCTGTTTCCAAGCAGGACTTAAAGGTGGATCAGCAGACAGCTGTTGAGCTGTTGCTGCCCTGATGTTTGTGCATATTTCCCTCCAGAACAGCAACCGAATCAAGAAGCTAGTAGAGATTTTGGCGAAATTCCTGCTATAAATATACTGTGATATATAGACATTAAGTAGGATATTATATATTTATTCCAGCTTGAAATTCTGGAGGGCAGCCTCCCACACTGCACACTGGGATGTTCTTAGCCATGCAAGTTTAACCAAATTCAACCTGAACATCTTCGAGTAAAGCGTAGATATAAGGTGCTTTTGTGCTTTCTGGTCCATAAGAAACGTCTCCAGCAGGTGAGAGTCGTTGGAAAAGTCCAGTGACTCGGCTCTTCTTCTTATACACGTTAAACTTGTTAAACCTGGTGTCTGTGGTCGTCAGCTGGTGCACTGGGAGTGATGTGTTTCAGGTCAACCAGCAGGGGGAGACAAAATGTCCGCGCTGCAGGTTGAAGGTATGAGCTCCTGAGGTGTTTTCATGTTGGTGGTAGAGAGCACTGTCCAACATGTCACTCGAAAACCTCCCATAGGTGTTCAGTCGGGTTGAGATCTGATGAATGTGGAGCTAAAAATAGTGAGATTTAATCACCGTGAGTGGGTGAATTTGTGTGTTTGTGGTGCTTTCTAACGGCTGCAGCGTCTCGGGCCACAGTAGCTGCGTTTGTTTTTACTGCAGACTGAGCGAAACGTCTTTTTAATCACTGCCAACGGCAACATTTCCTCCCGTAGTAAATTTCTTTATCTTTGTGAGAACGTCTGCTTCCTGACTTCAGCGCACAGCAGCTCTCCTTACCTGCAGCCGGAACAGGAGGCCGACTGAGACTCAAGGTCAGCGAGACCTCGGCGGTGAGAAAAGCTGAGACGCTGTGTGCGAGGTGATTTCTAATAATGTGGGAGCAGGATGTTTAGGACGGCCGGCTTCCTGCTCGACAGATTCTCTATCTCCACTCCTCCCACTCGCCGGCTGAGTGTAAATCACCTTCTGAAGGTCCTTACAGGTCTGAGCGCCCTGTACACCTGGATGAAGGCAGGAAGCAGCACATTTCTAAGCTGGAAGTCCAGATCCAATGTATGAAACTGTCCTCTGCCGACTTTGTCTCGTCCTGGACCACGATGCCAATAAAGTGCGTTCAAAACACTGAAGATGCGTTCACACCGTGTTTATGTGCCCACACATTAAACATAAACATGAAGCTCACAGTAGTATCACACTTCACTTCACACCTCGCTGCAGTGATGTCAACACGCTGCTCCAGATCAGCAGCAGGCCGCCGCCACTCCATATGGACGCCCGTAAACTGTGAGGAAGCAACTCAAATAACTCGCATAGATTTTCGCTTAATCGCTCAGTTTTTGTGGGTCTGATGTAATTTTGCGTTTTGGATTCATGTCTGTGCCAGGAGGCTGATTAAGAGAGCTGGATTTGCAAAAACTGCGAGTCTGAGAAGATGTACTAAGCTGCAGCCTGCTAATTACAAAGTCCTTGTATGGCTGGTTTTAGCGGACATCCTGAGTGTCTGAATTAGGTTCTCATTATGTCATTTCAACAACCACAGACCAGTGACGGTCCAGCATGTCGTGCAGATAGTTTTCCACTATGATAGCCTTTACTCTTCCTCCCAGCTCTGAAGCTCTATCTGTTCCCAGCAGCTTTGCTTCGGCTCTAAATGGCAGCGAGGGTGATGCACCGTGTGAAAAAATGATGTCAGTATGCCCTCTATTACCTTAATCTAGCTAATCATTGAGCGTCTCTATAGTCTGCCTCTGCCTCTGGTAATGTAAAGCAGGCTCAAAACCATCTGTAACACACTACAGGCTTCAGGGGCTCAGAGAAACATGATTAGCATCGTTTAGGCTGCGAACGCTGGCTGCTGCCGTCGTACATGCAGCACTTGTGAAAACAAATCAGTTGATCGTCCCACACTGTGTTAGGCTGAACTGCTGAGCTTTAGATGTGAGCGCAGTGAATAAGAAAGCAGAGAGCAACAGGCCACGAGGAGAGAGTGGGAGGCAGAGATACATCTGTGTCCCAAAGACTGTAATTACTGCATTGTCACAGACAGAAATAGGGTGTATGAATGCTGCTTAAATGGCCTTTTAATAGCACAGAGGGATACTTAGTGATTTCTAATCATTCGTGGCGGCAGCGGGTGTAATTCCGTTCCTTAATCTGATCTCATTAGCGGGTCGCAGTCTGTAGCAGTGATTTATATTGATCGTCGAGACTTGCGGCTGAAATGCTGGAAGTTAATTAAGCGATAAACGAGGAAACAAATTAGTGAGTTCTAAATGTTGGTGCTGTTGCAGAGGGAAGTCCTGCCGGGGGCGTGAGGACACGGAGTCAGAGAAGTCGCACTGTAACCTGCAGGACGCTCACGTGACAGCTACAGTGATGTTATGTGCAGGGAAACAGTCCTTAAATGTGCTTCCTCATCTATGTTACTGCATGTTTCCCCTCATCTTTGCACTGATGCAGACAATTTCAATAATTCTCAAAAGACACAATTATTTGGATTCATATTAACCAAGAAATGCTAAACAGGGAGCACTGCAAAGAAATCTGTGCAAACATCTGACAGATTTGTTATATTCTCATTGACTGAAATACAATAGTGGATGCACATGCTTTTTGCCGTAACAAGAACTGAGATAAACTATGAGCAAAACCTGCATTTTTTCCTGTAATTTAAAAGCAATTTAGACTGCATGACAAGGGAGTGGGCGCACAAATAGCTGAGCCATTTTAAAAAGTTCAGATTTCCATTTGGGAAATTTGGCTTTTTACCCACAATTGATGGCTTGTACCTGATATTTTAAGTTCAAGGGGGACCAAATGAATACAATATTCAGCAGCGCGTAGAATATTAATGCACTGCAGATGTGGGATGGTGAGGTTCGCCTTGTAGGATCTGACATTTGGTGACACGAGTAAATGGCATGAAAGAGAGAAAATGGGAAGGCGATGGTGTCATTAGGGAGAAATGAATATTAAGATGATGAAGAGAGAGCATGAGGGGAAGAGAGAGAGGAGGACGAGGATGTGCTGCTCTGCTCTTCTGTCACACTGAAGCTCCTCAGGAAGGTTGTCTTTGACTCTGCAGCAACAGCAGCGACATGATCCTTTTATTCAAAAAACACAATAAGACACACTCCTGCTCAGCTAAATACTCTCAGATGTTACTGCCACAGTCTAACTGGTGCGGTGTGATAGCAAATGTTCGCCAACTTTACACAGATTAGTGTTAATGCATCAGAAACGTGCTGCAGAGTCGGTCCAGACGCTCAGACTCGCTGCAAAACGCCACAGGAAAATAAAGCAAGGAGCAAACCAGGAGGCATGTTTGCTGTTTCCTGCTTTTGGTCATTTTCCACTCGCTCACAGTCAGGTTTCCTAATTGGAGAGGAAGGAAAACACATCCTGTAATCATCTGCAAATAGTCTTGTTTTTAAGAAAAGAATGTGCATACATACATGCAGTGAGCATTTCTCATTACACAAAGACATTTAATAAAAGGTAACTGATCTCGAGACGTTTGCAGCGTTTTCGTATTTTTGTGCGACTTTTCTGAGGAGTTTTGAAAAGTGAACAAATGCCTGGCAGCAGTTGAAAAGTGTCCCAACACGAGTGCAATCGCAAACTGAACACATGCACATGTTCACAAGTGTGAACTCACGTCTGCAGTGCGACAGCAGGCCACTGTGATGCAGAACAGACTGTAAGTGCAGTTTTCCTCTTATAATTTTTATCTCCTCAAGCAGACACTGAACGTTCATTGTGACATTATGACTTTGCAAACAGAGAACGGACCATAAAAGACGTTCATGGTGATCAGTGGAACTTTTCCCTCGTATGGAAAATGTTCAACGGAAATGAACCTCGCTGTGATTTTTTTTTTTTTTTCAATTAATTTCTATCTATTTAACCAGAAACTCTGCATGAGCCATCAGGTTGTGATGTGGTGTTGATACAGCCAATGAGAAGAGCCTGAACAGAAGGAGGACAATCGGGACTAATGCATGCACCCAGGAGGAAATAATTGAATTTTTATCTATTTTACACTATAATGAATCCTTAGACATTAGCACGGACTGAGCTCTGAGGACTTTGCAGAGCATGGATAATTACTTAGTGGGAGCTGAATCTATGGGCCAGTCAGAGAGAGGGAGAGAGCTTCATCATGCTGGAGGCTGGAGAGGACGGCGTGGTGCTGGAAGCGTCTGTTACTTAAACCACACACACTTATCTGTGGTCTGGTTTCATTTGTGCAGCAGAGAAGCCAAGAAACTCCTCATGATCAGATAAAAGGATTAATGCAGACTCCAATCAGGTGGTGTGTATATTTGTGAGATTATTTATGTCTCAGGACGATGTGTGATTATTTAGTGGTTTGCACATGTTTGTATAAACAAGACTGAGAGTGCAAAGTCCCCCCCGTGGCCCCTCGAAGCTGCATCGTTCATTATATTGAGTTTTCACATCAGGCAGTGGGAAGCCAGTGGGGGATCTTCTCCATCTGCTGCACTTGTGACTTATTCTGGGGCCTTTTTTTTAGCCAAATTTCAAACGTGGGATCATTTCTTCTTTCCTCAGACAAACAGGGAAGCAGCTAGAGGTGTTTACTGCAAATAAATAGAAGATGACGATTGGAGAAGGGGAAGGGGAGCTTGATCAAAGCAGAGCGAGGCTGAGGGGATTCAGGTCCAGAGAGGTCTCCAGGGGAACTGGATGAAGGTGGATCTGAGGCAGGATGGCAGGGATTGCTGCAGAATCATTAAAGTTGGGGTCCAGCAGCCGGGGGTCCCAACCTTCGGATTAGGAGGTCACAAGATGACTAGCAGGGAGGAAACCAGGAAAAACATCTTAACAGAGGTGTGCTCATTTTTTATTCCCAGGGGGTCGCAAGTAGATGTTGCTTTATTTTGAAGGGGTCACAAGCCACCAACGTTGTGAGCCACTGTGTAGAAAAATCTAAGATGCGTTAAATAAACCAGCTCTTCCTTGTGAATCACGTTGCTGGCAGGTAAAAAGAAGCAACAGGCCCCAGAGCTGGTCGAGCTGAAATCTTGACCCGAGGTGACGCTAAAAGAGACATCAGCGGGTCACAAATGTGATTAGGGACCATCCTCTGGGGAATTCACGACAATCTGACTGCTGAAATAGCTTCAGCTGCTGTGTGTGTCACTGCATGCAAATGTGTGTGAGTGTTTCCTGCGGGGTTAATATGTGTCATGTGTCTCACTGAACATGCATGTATTTCACCGCACGCGTGTGTAGTATAACTGCGTCTTTGTGAGATTGCGAGAGCGTTTCTGCTCTTGCTTTTGTGCCTGTGTGTGTGTATATGAGCGTATAGATATACATCAGCTGGGATGGAGCTCATTGTTTGCATTAAAGGAAGCCTTCGCCAGTTAGTTTCACAAACACAACGCTGAGTAGCTGAGGGTGTTTTCTCAAAGGCCGGGGGGGCCATTGCTGCTCAGTCGACCATTGCTTATGAAATCATCACCTAAATCTCCACAGATACGCAACTGTTGTCAATGGACTCGTCGGCCTCTCCCCCCGCCCCGCCCCTCGCCCTCTGTTCCTAAAGAAAAGGCCTTGTCCTCGCCTTCCCTCCTCCGAGAATCCGGAGGGGGATTAAGACGGAGGTCCCAAAACGAGACGGCCAAAGACCAGCGTCCTCATGAAGAGTCTATTTCACACATGAGTGTGCCTCCATCTCATGCTGCTGGCTACTCTTTGAATGGGCAGAAGGAGAAAATGGAGGAGGGGGGAGGAATCCAATTGATCTCTTTAAGCTGCTGGGGCTTACTTAACTCATCCAGGAGCCGGCGCTCCACTGAAGGTATCGCTAAGGCCCCACTTTGCATGAGAAAACCAGGATTAATCCAAATATTTATCCGTGCTGAGAGAGATGTTTTCCCAGTCTTTACATCCCCGAAAGAATTCTGCACATTTTTTCTCCCCTTGAAACTCTGGATTTATACATTCTGTCCTCCCCGAAGACGAGTTTGCATTGTAGCCAGGGCTGAGCGTAGGAAATCCAATGCATTGAGTGAACTGGAAATTACCAGAAGCATGGCATAAATATTTCATGCAGAGGATCTCACCGTCCCGTGCTCCTGGGACGGGCTGCTGGCAGCGTGGAGGCTGAGCGGGAGTGGAAATGTCTCACAGAGGCGTCGCTGAAGGGAGTGCGTGCGCGCCGCGGTCGACCTGGCCGCACGTCCACCTGCAGACAACAACAGCTCCGCTTGTGAGATGTGTCTGATGTCAGAGCTGTCACCACGGTTACAGCCGGTGATGATGTCATTTGACAATCCTCTCAGGAGACGTCGAGAAACTCCCCGGGATGCTGCCGGGTGTCCATGGCAACGGCGAGCAAGCCGAGTGTACAGTAATTCAATTGATACCTCAGACTCTGCGTGCATCCAGTCTCCCCATTCAACCCGACTCATCTCTCTCTGCTTCCCTCTGTCTTCCTCTCTCTCCCAGTCCGTCATTACACCTGTGTTACCCCCACGCTGCACCAACCTCCATCTAATCAAGTCATTGTTGGAGATTATTAGTTATCTCTCCAATAAAATGCTGCTGCTTTTCAACAAATCCAACGAAAAGACCAAAACCAGCAATGGCTTCATCCTGCTAACCAGTGCTGCTGATGTTCTTCCTCTGGGCCACAGAGCTGCATCCATGTCTGAAAACTGTTAAAAACACATGATTGAGCCACACTGTTGCACTGGGCCTCATGCTCCTGCATTACAATGAACACGGCTGCTGTAGTTTACATTGACTTGATCTCACAAAGACTGTCCTGAAGCAGAATTTATCAATTTACATGCACTTTTTACTCCTGTTAACGCGCATTAGTTAGCCTTTTAACAAATGAAACTACATATTTGTGACATATTTAATAAGTTTAGATGAAATGAATGGGCCTAGAGTCGCAGACAGGGTGCGTTATTGGATGGATGGATGGATGGATGGATGGATGGATGGATGGATGGATGGATGGATGGATGGATGGATGGATGATATTTCTGATAATAAAATAATAATAAATTCTGACATTTTCTCAGAATAAAAGCTAAATCAGTGATGATTCATCCGCCCTCTTACAGATATACAGTACATTCAGGGGAGCACCAGCAACTCTGACGCCAACTCGAGATGGCGTTTCGTCACTGCTTCCAAACTAAAATGAAATTTGGAGGCCGCGGGGGGGCGACACGCAATAAGAGCCTCCATCTGGACTCGAATCAGGTGCACCAATAACCACATGGTCTTGAGTGGAGATGATGAATGGCGGCGTGGCATGAGCGCTTTGTCTGCAGCACAAGTAGCTGGTGCACCATACGCTGAATATCTTACATCTCCTTCTCAAGACGTCACCTTATTCACCAAGTTTAAAAACTTATTATTATTTTAAATCACTGGTTATTGATTCCAGCTGTGTGTCCACATCCTTGAACATTTCTAGAAAATCCTTTAAAGAAGCTGATTGGACACAGGTTCACAGAACGTGATCGCACTAATGAAAGTTTCCTTTGTGTGGACATTTTAACCAGACGAAGACTTCTTGGACTGCAGTGGACTCTCTTCACGTCTCTCTTTCCTTGTCTTCGTCTCAGTCGACCGGTATCTTCCTCACTCTATTACTTTAGCTCTCCGTGTCTCTCGACCTTTCTTTATTCTCCCTTCTCTCTCCGCTCTTGTCACTTCCCATCTCTCTCTTTTTGTCCTGGGTCTTGCTATCTTTCCGCCTCCCTTTCTTCATCACCCTCCCTTGCAGCACTTTCTCTGCCTCCCTGTCTGAAGGCCTGGCCTTGGGAACAGTGTGTAAACTGTTAGCTTGGCTCCACCGGTATCTCAAGCTCTGCCATAAATCGTGCTGTCAGACAAACAGGCTAGCGTTGGGTCAACTCGGTAGCGTAGTTTTCTTTTCTTTCTTTCTTTTTTTTTTGCCTTTGTCTTGGAGCTCTTTAGCGAGGGGCGTGCACCGACCCCTCGGCTCCGCCGCTCAGCCTGTGGCGCTGGGTTTTCGCTGGCCCTGATGGCGGGGGGTGAGGGGAGCAGGGAGGCCAGGATTCAGGGTCCCAGAGAGAGGAGGAACTCTGCTGCGGGCCCTCAGACAACTCAGGACTCCACTCGGGGGAGTCAAACAGAGCTATTGAGGCAGCAGAATAGCCAGGCCGGGCCAGGAGGAGGGCCGAGTCCAGCCCACGCAGCGTGAGACGCGGTATCATGGGAAAGATAAGCAGAGGGGAGGCATGAGCTGATCCGCCTCTCTCATAGACGCTGCACTCACAAAGACACAGTGGTCCTCTCCACACTTTCCGTCTCCTGCAAACATTCAGCAGTGGTGCTAACAAAGCCAGAGACTGTGTCAATATGAGATTTATCACCTTTATCAGGAGCTGGCAGATAAACAATAACCCAGGTTTGATTTCCCATCCAGGGCGGTTCTGTGTGCAGTTATTCAGGCTTTGTTTCCACCTGCAGTTCCCCCCGACAGGACGCGAGAGCCCAGCGACCTGCGAGCCACAGTGACTCAAACCTGTCCTCATTACTGTGTTTTGTTACGACGAATTTGGAGATTTTAGAGCAAATTAGAAAACTGTATGTCAGAGATTACCTCACCAGCTATATTCTGGGCATGTGGGAAGCAGCACTCAGAGCTTTTAAATTAACAACATTTATCACAAACGTGTTCAAACAGTAAAATTAATGAATTAAACATGAGCTAAATGCAGCTTAATAAAAGACGGGACTCATAACCTCAGTGTTTCTGAAATCCTGCGTACAGTCCTGATTGTGGGGCGGACTCAGGGCTATGATGCTGCTTTCTACTTTCCACATATCAACCATACAAAAGCTCAGACAGAGCCAGTGTACTTGAATCAAGCCTGCGGAGAGGTGAGAATGCACAGCCACTGTTGATAATCTATAACATAGAGATCATTTTCTCTGATGTTGCCTTTCTTCCTCTGCATCACTGCTCAAAAACCCATTAAACCGCACACACCTCAGGGCACAGGCCCCACTTCAGGACCCGCCTCCACCAGTAGAGGGCACTTGAGTCACACCTCCTCTGGTTTCCATGTGCCAACGTATGTGCAGAGCAGCACACAGCTACAAACACTTTCAATCACCACACCCAAACCACAGGCGCATAAAGCAGGCAGGCAGGCTGCAAGAGGTGTTTCAGTTACGAGGCTACATTTTGACGCTGTGGGCATGAAGCTGTGTGTCTGCGAAGAATATTTCTGCCCTTTTTAGGAGCACAGACATAAAGTAATATTGTCCCAATTAAAAATTCATAATCCCCCTGCAACTAGCCAGCTGTGCAATCTCCAAACCCTGACCCTGTCACAGCTCTAAACTCTGCACTGTATATATAATATGAATCCTGGCTGAATTCATTTAGATTAAGTACTAATTAATCATTAAATGAAGGTAGATTCTTGCTTTTTCTATAAATAGTCCACAACTGAATTTTCTGAAATATATATATCTCATTGCATGCAATAATGAGATTCTGCCAACAACTTTTCTTGGTCAGTAGGAAAAAAAACGTTTATATGAAAAGACAATAATTACAAAGCAGGGCAAAAAGGGAGATGGAAAATGGTTATTAAAAGCAAATGAGAGTAAAGTAAATATTGTGTTTAAGTTACCATGAAGTAGACGGCAGCCTGGATGGTTGGAGGATTCTCTGTGGCACATTTGGTGGGCCTTTTATTTTGGAGGGAATATCTTAATTTAGAAAACCCGACATTATACAGCTGGACAGCTTAATTTTTAAAACAGTCATTTGTAGTTAAAAATATCTGAGGAGAAGAAATGTGAATAAAATATAGCTTAGACACATGATGCAGCAGACAGAGGCAGGATGGACTGATGACTGTGCCAGGGTTCATTTAGGAAACGTAGGATTTAACAGCTGTGAGTAAAGAGTAAAAAAAAGTCGTTATATAAGAAATTTAGAAAAGACGATTTTTACATCACATTTGTCTTTAAAAATCGATTTCTACATTAAACGGCACATTGCAGCAAAGCAGACTTTAAAAGGAGGTGCTGCAGTAAATGAAAATAAAGCTGTTTGCTGGCAGGCTGACGTCTCACTCTCCGTGTCAGATCTCTTTCGGTGGGAACGTCTTCATTCGGAGGGCAGCAGAAAGCTGTTACGCAGCAGGCTCTTTCACTCCAGCCTCAATGGGACAAGCACAACAATGGGCGTGATCAATGTACGCAGCGGCAACAAAGAACAGATAAGGAGTTTCTCAAGGATCAACAAGCCTGCTTTACCATCTATATTGGCCCGAGGAACCCCTTTGGAAACAGCGCCTGAATAAGCTGATAGACTTCAAGATCAGATCAGCATTCACCTAAGCCTTTCTGCTGGGATTCACTTTCAGCAGCCATCAGATTGTGGCTCTTCAGCCTGCCTTCAGCCAGTGAGAAGCAGTTTGTGAGAAGCTTGAAGGGCACAGTAAGTCCTGTTTGTCTGCTGGATCTGCAGCAGATGTGACTCAGATCTGATGTTTTCTCATCAGGGACGGACACAAGTTGCTCTGAATCACATCTTTCAATTCCAATCTGGAGTTCGTGGAAATACAGGGCAAACTCAGCCGCCAAGGCCTGGAAATTACATGCATTTTATATTTAAATGTAATCACTGCCATGACAATAAGTAGTAATTTTGGCACCACACCAGCTTGGCAGAGCGAGCAGTCGCACGGAGGAAAATGAGGCACGGGAAAGACGGCCAAATAGCTGTCTTAACTGTTGTTTAGGGAGATGCCTCAATTAATTCAAAACTCTGAAGTGCACATCTTAATCAAAACATGTTAACAGGAGAACAAATGGACATGAAAGCTCATTGTCATTATGACTCTGCACATTTCATGCCTCTTGTAGCACAAAGATCGGTTTCAGAAGTAAACATATTCTGACCTGAGCGGGAGAGCTTGCAGTGTGAATGTCGTCTAAAAGCAGGAAGAATGCTCAGGAATTTGTGACTGTGCCATGCCGGGTCAGTTTACATAGTAAACCAGCACACTGACACACATTGTAGACATGAGTCCTGCCAACGGAATGAGATTTGGCCAAACAGTACCGCTCTGTCCCTGCTGGTTCCTGTGAATCTGTCCCAGCTAAAGGCGTTAGCCAACTTTCCACCCTGGGACACGACCGGGGCTCTGTCACATTTTAGGTGATTGTACTCGAGTGTCTCTGTTTCTGTTGTCTCTCCTGTTTCTAGTACGGTGGTACTACATCTGTGTATTTAGATTTATCTACAGTAAAACATATTAACACTGTTACGATGAAGCCCAAGATGACAAACTAACTAACTCACATGTTCATTATACATCAGAAAACAAGAGATGGATTGAAACAAAATTTACTATTCTTAGATTTTTTTACCACTAGAGGGACAAAAATGTAAAGTTTGTACTGATGCTGAGGACATGCAACAAAGCTGTTAGCTAAAGCAAAAAGGCTTGTTCTTTGTATGGTGGCAGACTTAGCTCAACATTAATCAGTTTAAGAAGTAGGCTACTTTCTCAGCCTCAGCAAGCTCGACAGCGCTTTAAGCTAAATGCTAATGCTAGGATAAACACAACTTACTCTCAGGTTAACATGCTGAAGTTTAACATGTAACATGCTAACATAACAATAAAAGTGTTATCTTTCAGCAGTGCTTCATGTATTAGCATGCTTGCATGCTAATGTACCTGGTATTAGAATATTAACACAAAGAAAGTTAACACAATTGCATGCTGGTTAATGTGCTGTTTAACCTGTAACATGCTAACATAACAATAAAAGTGTTATCTTTCAGCAAAGCCTTGTGTATTAGCTTGTTAGCATGCTAATGTACCTGGTCTTAGAATATTAATGGAACTAAAGTTAACATAATTACATGCTGGTTATGTGCTGTTTAACCTGTGACATGCTAACACAACAATAAAAGTGATATCTTCAAGCAGTGCTTCATGTATTAGCTTGTTAGCATGCTAATGTGATGTCAGAGGTCAACATTATGGCTTTAGTTTAGTTTGTTATGGTCATATGAAAGAAAAAAAACAACATATAGCTGACTAACTGTTGAGGAACCAGCCTGTTATATAAATTATATTAATCAACAGTCAGTCAATCACTAATTAGTTCTCTGTTCATCAAAGTATTTAACTGCCTATAATTTCAGCAACGTAAATCCCTGTTTTGCTTTAAGAGAATTCGAAGAATCACATGTAAGTACTTTTTGACCTAGATGTTCTCAAGCAAACTTTTCCGCTCAGATTGGCTCAGATCTGAACTTCTTTACTCCAGAGTACAGTGGGGAATTTAAGGGCTTCAGGGCTTAACTCTTAGCTCTCTCCTGCTTTAAGTCTCCCTGCCTGGGAACCAGCAGACAGAGGGCCTGGGGGTGTCACAAGGAGCTCCTATGGAGCTCAACGCAGTGATGTCTTATTCAGTGGCTCATTTCTCATTGTGAGAAGCTCCGTATGTTATCCTTATGGTAGAAGATACGAATTACTCCCAAAGCCACAAACCAGAGAGCTAATAATTTATCATTGTATGTAATCAGATATGATTATATATGATATATAGCAGGTTTGAACTGCAGCTCTGCAAGTTAAACATCCATATTTGTGCTTCATGCTCAGATTTAAAGCTTTTAGCACAGCTCAGTGCAAAACCGGTTATGGTAAATCAAAACACATACATCAGGTGCGTCCATGTGAGGAAGACCACCAGCAGTTAGGCTTTGCAGCTGAGAAGAGACAGAATAGATTGCATGCAAACAACAGCTAAATAAATGACAACCAAACCAGGAAAACTAATGTGATACTTGCTCTTACTTTCTCTTGACACATTTCCATATTCGGCCTGGCACCAAAACAGTAATGGCTTGTTCGTTGAGCAGGTTTGTGATTGGCTAAATTCCCATCAGAAACAGCGCGGACTGTAACGTGTCATTTCATCCCTGCTGGCTGAACCACTGACATGTAACCAACTCGTCACAACTGTTTCCCACGACCTGACTGCCTTTAGCGTGTGTGCCGGGGAAGGTGTGAGGTCATGTCAGAAGACATGTCTTCTTCGAAAGATTTATCTGAAGTTGAATCAATAATTTAACACGTTGATCAGTCAAAATCTGATATTTGCTAAAACAAAACACATGTTTGTACTACTTCGTGGCTTAGCCATGTTTATTTATACGTCCCTAAATCACAGTTTGTGTCAGATGGCTTGCCACCAAACAGATGTCTTGGTGTTATATTAGATAACTTTCTGTCTTGCTCTGACCAGACTGATGACATTGTCTCCAAGAAGACACCGGACATGACTATTTGAAGGAGATGTTGTGCATATGTTCCACCCTCTGTTATGACTGATGTTGTTCAGCCACTTGTTCTGTAACGCCTGGAGCGCTGCCCAGTCATCTGGTCAAGTGCTGCTGAAAAACATCTAAAAAAGCACAGAACAGACAAGCTCGACGTTGTTCTTTCCGTGTTAATGTCAGTGAGATGCATAAACGATTATCTTGACTAACTTTTATTCATGCATACTGTTATCTGGATAAACTTCTTTTGTGAAAAACTTCTACATGCTGATGTTTGTCATGGGTATATGATGAGTGGGTTCTGGTTTTCTGGGAGCTGTATGATGAACACTGTTGTTTACAGACGTTCTCCTGATTGGAATAAGCTTACCCCTTGCTGAGGTGGTCTAGGATGCATGTGACCACATGTCCTTTGTAATGTAAAGGCTAACGTGTCCTGATGTGTCCCTGACAAGGAACACACCTCATCATCACAGGATGTGGTTGGATCCCAGGAAGACTAGCAACCAGTTTGTGGAAGCTAATGGGAGATCCAAATAAAGAATAAGGAGTTTATTGTGGTAAGGAATGTCCCAAAAGAACACCTTTATCAATAAAAATAAGTGAGAGACACCTCTGGAACCTCTGGAGCTTCAAAGTAAGAGCACTGGTAGCAGCTCTTCTGTGACTGTAGACACAAAGTCACAGATGACTTCACGTCTAAACAAAACGAACCATCCACAGTGTAGAAGTATATGGAGTGGAGACACTCCACTTCGCTGTGTCTCTTGATTATACAATCAAACGAATCAAAGTGCCTGAGAAAACATCTTTTTTTAACCTCACATTGTTGTCTCTGATAACACAGCCATGTTGTTGTACCAGTCAGCCTTGCCCAACACGGCGTCCCTCACCGCTCGGCTGCAATCCCTGACTTGTCAGCAGACACGAAGGAAAACACGAGTGGAGCCTCGCATAAGTGCTCCATCAGGCAAACTGTATCCAAACAATTCAGCTGTAATCTGCAGAGCATGTTCCATCAATCAGGCTGTCGCGTGGTGATAGTGAGCGAGAGTGTCAGACAGCACAAGATGCTGAAGATGAACAAAGTGCTTCTGACCTACTTCAAGTCAAGACACATTTATTGATAAAGCGCTTTAACACACTCAAGAGTTCTTTACGAGGTCATGAAAGATATAAATACAGATTCAAACAAACACGTTGTAAAAGACACGAGGCCAGACTGTGTGTGATGTTAATTGTGTGTGATTTTGTGTAAATGTCTGTGTGTGGCGCTTCGAGGTCGGTTCCCTTCCAACTCTACCGCACTCCACAAGTGTTTTTCTTCGTAACCTTGGAGCCGTTTCTGCTGTTTAAAGTGAAATATGGCTTCTTCATCAACAGGGCCTATTAGATCATAGCTGCATGTAATAGTGTCCAACCTGTTATGTTAAGAGAGACGTGTGGGAATTTATCCCAATCCATCATCGTGATCACCTGAGGGAGACGTCCAAAAGAAAGTGATTATTGTATCAAAGAAGAATACAGCCCACCCGGGAGCCACAGCGGCTGCACAGCGCCTGCATTGCACAAAATGAGCTGCTTTTACTTGATCTTGATTAGATTTAATTTATTTTGTTCAGTCCAGCATGATTGCATGATTGGAATATTTTAATTGAGCTTCTTCAGTTTGACTCTGATGGTGAACTGACTGCGCAATGAATGCAGCATTGTAGCTCAAGCAGGCGAGGAAGCCTTTTTATAGTCATGTTACGTATAGTGCTGTTTTTACGGGGCCCCCTAGAGGTCATGGTGGGAATTTTTTGTATCTTTTTAGCTAATTTGTGCCGCATGCTGGTCCAGAGTTATTGTGCGCTGCAGGTTTGGGGAAAAGCTCTGCAGGTACTACAGAAAGGAGAGATGATGTGACACTTTACATGATGCGTTTACTGCTCGTTGCTCCTCTGAAAAGGCCGAGCTCTGACACTACACAGCCACTGCAGCTGCTTGAAGCTGCTGTAGATTAAATGTCAGGCTACGGCCGCATTAGTGGTCGAATCTATGGATCTGTTTGCGCCTGGCTTTAACATGCTGATCCAATCTCTGCACTAAGTACAGGTGTGAAAGGAGCCAAAACGCATTGAGGAAGCATTGAGATCTGATCGCTCAGACCACATTTGGAGGTGGTCTGTGCTGCATGTGGCCACATTCTTTAAGCAGTGTGTCCTGAGCCACTTTAAAGGACATCCAAATCTTGGCTGAAGCGGACAAGCTGAGATGTCTATTTCTACTACAGACAAAGCATTAACGTATGAAACTTAAAATCATTCTATTATACTGTTTACATTGGTTTCTTACAAAACCATTCATTTTTCTATTTACATGAGCCCCTCTGCATTACATTTCACTGTCAGCTTCCCTCCTGTTTTCACTGTCAAACCTCATTTGTCATGTTGTTACCAAGGTTAAATAAGGCTTAAAGTAAAGCATGTTTGGAGTGTGTTTATGTGTGTTTTATGTTGAGGAGATTTTCCACTGTGTTCTGCAAACCAGCAAGATGTTTCATAGATATACATGAGAGAAGAGTTGCAGGGTAGAGTGTGCAATGAAAATACACATTTCTCCAAAAAAACAACCAAATAATTTATGTTTTAGCTGCCACATTGTTTCAGTGGTGACATTAATTAAAGCAAGCAAAATGAACTTTTTACCGCAGATCTTTGTCAAATCCCATGAAGGGGATTGGTTCATTCAAAAGAATTGATCCCCTTTATGTTGTGATCCAGCAGTTGAGTGAATGGGGTTTGCTGATCACTGTGCTGTGATCTCAGGGGGGAGCGAGGCTTTGGGGGTCGGGAGTGAAAGGGACAGTTGTCGCATTGTGTTTGTAACTGTTGGACGGCCAAATCCCCACAGACTGAGAGGGTGCAGATGCAGCACATTGAGGAGCGTCCACATGTCATCCCCGGATTAACCCCAACACAGAAATCAGAGGTTATCAGCAGAGAGTAAAGAGCAGGGATGATGATACCAGACACACACACACACACACACACTCCCACCACATAGACACACAGTGTGAACGCCCCACACCACATCCATCACCGCCAGAGCGCTGTGATGTCACTGATAGCTCTGATTGATCTGAACCCTGCAGAGGATCAAACACTGAACTGTAACCTGGGTTAGAAACACAAGGTATGCATTAAAGTCAAGGCAGTGCAATGCTTCTCCCCCCAGTGAGAGGCAAAAGCCCCCTGTGGTGCCAGCGAATAGGGACAGCTGGGACACCTCGACGAAAACAAACATCTTGAAAAATAAAGGCCAGCGCAAGTGACAGCGATCCATACAAAGTTCAGGAGGTCTTCAGATGTCGAAATGTGGCCAAAAATGTTGTTTGGTGCGTTTTGCTTCCACTCTAACCAGTTTCTGTGGGGAAGGGGGGGGTTGAGGTTTCCTAATCAATCACTCGACGCTTGAATTGAGGTCATATTAAGTCGACTCTGATGCATAGCCATGCCGGCATACTTTGAATAAATGCTTTCAAAGCAGAGGGCTGTTTGGATTTCAAAGTAATTGGTACCTTTGCCTGATCGAGAACAGCCTCGATAGCAGAGAAACCGCTGTTTCATGTTGTGATGCCAGAGGATTCAAAGGTCCGAACGGCGCTAAGTCCACCAAAAGAAAAGAAAATAAATACGCAGAAACATATCTGAAGCAAAATCTACATATCTGAGTTATGAAAATATTCTAATTGTTACCAAACTGCAATGAGTCATCTCAGTCTACAGTCTTTGTTCAATAAATCTTCAGGACGTTTGGCACAACAGTTCTTTTAAATGGCAGGAACTGAATATAATATTCACAAGTATGTTTTCATTAGTGCATAATCACCTGAAAATAAGAATTGTGTTTTTGTTAGCTCTGAATGAGCTCTTTATATCTACAGAGGGAGCAGGTCCTCTTCCATGGAGTATGCCATGTTGTTTCGTGGCCTCCGTAAGTTCCCCTACATGCTTGGAAAGGGAGGGTGGCATGAGGGGTGTTCAGTCGGTTGCGATCTGCAACCTCACCACTAGATGCCACTAAATCCACTGGTCCTTTAAAATGAGAAGCCAAATTAAGTCAATTGTATTTGTGCAGCCAACAATGACAAATTTGCCTCAAAGGGTTTTGGGCACAAGATTGGTGCAACATTGGAGTCATGTCAGTGACAGGCGGGATGTGTCCTTTAAGAAGCCATGCACATTTCTGAAATGGAAGTTTCGAAACTTAAAGTTGGTGTGTAAGCTCACTGGCCTGTTGGCGGCGGCTTGGGGGCAGAAAATCCAAATCTGAGCGCTGAAGTGGAACCTGAGTGGACAGAAAGAGACCTCAGTAAACACCACACAGAAAGATCTGTCAATCAAGACAAACATGCCCAAACATAAGCAAGAACAATCATTTTTAAAATCACCACCAAGACAAGACACATTAGAGGAGCTGTTGAATTAGCTATTGAGAGCCTAATTAAACAAATGTAATTACTTTGCACAGGATTCGGGGGTTTTGCCATTCACCTCTGGAAAGTCTGAGCAAGGATTGCAAAGGCATTGCAGAAGCTTCATGTAGCTCGTTTCATTTTAACTGCATGTTTACATAATGGACATCACATTACAGTCCCAGACTGACAGCAGGGTGCAGGACGCGGCGGTGGATTGTTCTGGATCTCATCTCAGTTTTCCTGTATTTTCCGTATCTTTCTGTATTGACAAAGATTCACAATATTGCTGCAGGTTGCTGCATCAACATCTATTTACATTAAGTTTGCTGGAACCTTTGATGGTCTGTGAGTCACCACCTCTGCTGCCATAAATAAACCAACTAACAGAATATTCCAGTCCACATATCGAGCTGTTCACCCAGGGAATAAATATGAAAAGAGTCAACTGCGAGCTCCTCTGTAACACAATATGGAATTGTTTAAAAAAGGAATAAAAGAGTCAGGCCACAGGCAAGAGATGGAACGACAGTCACTGTGTGCAAACTTTCAGTTTTCGTCAAATGAAAAAGAGGAAAAGATAAATCTATGCAATTCATTAACAGTGAAGGAACACTGAATCTTTACTGTGGAATAGAGGTGTAGAACTGCGAATCCATGGCAGCTCAGGCCTCTCGGGCAAAAACGGTCACTTCTGCCTCTAAAAAACCAAGATAGTGACGACCATAATGTCACGTTTTTGTTGTTTTTTAGTGTCCTCTTTAGTGTAGAAGATGCTTCCTAATGACTTCGGTGATTACCTGACTTCTCATCTTGAGTCACCAGCAGGTCAAAGTTCAGACATTGATGTTCCCTTCGGATTGAATTGTAAAAACCTTCTCACCTTTTTCTTAGTGCCAACATCAAGTAAAAATTTGTCCAACACTTTGGTTTATGACCAAATACCTGCAAAACCAATGCCATCCCATCATTCTCTGAACCTTGTGTTTAGTGCTAATTAGCCAATATTAGCATTCCTACATGCTAATCAACCCCGATTCCATCCTTGTTATGCTGCGTAGAGTGTGAATAGAAACAGAGTGCAATTATTTACAAACTGTGTTTACTGACAACACTTTTCTGAAGTGTCTCTGAGTCCATGAGTTAATCTCCTTTAAACAGTCATGTGTTCACAAAGTGGTGAGCCTTTCCAGGATGCCCCTTTCATACCCAATCATGACACTACACCTGTTTCCAGTCAACCTGTTTACCTGTGGAATGATCCAAACAGGTGTTTTTGGAGTCTGTGAAACGTGTTGCTGCATCAGATTCACAATAAGCAGATATTTACAGAAATCAATGAAGCTGATGAGGAAATGGCAATACGGATTAGCAAGTTGTCACTTTGTGTTTAATTGACATTTTGTGCAGCTTTCCACCTTTTTGGAACTGGGGTCGTAAGATGGTGAACAGGCTAAATATAATACCTGCTTAACAACCACATGTAGGATGCTGCGACTGAACACAGCCTCAAGGAGCCGCTGGCATGGCTGCAGACGCTTCAGGAGCATATTTAGGGAACAAAGACCACAAAGCCAAAAAAACAAAAACAATACAGTATTTCTAACATTTCTTGACATTCCAAAAAAGTTGTTTATTAGATTTCAGCTTTATTGATGTTTTGCACAGCGTCCCAACTTTTCCAAAGTGATGGTTGCATTCTCAACAGGCTGAGACTGCAGAGACTTACAGCTGTAGATGAACCACTAAGTACGCCGAGGATAGCCGCCACCTGAACGCCTTCGGCACGTCCTGCTGGATGGATGTAATGGCTCACGGTCGGAGTCAGTGTAATGCCTCATTTTCAGGTAATACACCACATTGTGCCTTTTGTGTCAGACTCTGACACCAAGTTAGAAATCTCTTTAATTCTTGTAGCTTGAGTGGAAGCACTCTCTCTCTCTCCCCCCAATTACCATTCTGTGCCACCATATTCCCCTGACAGCCAACCCATTACGTGTTTTTTTAAACCCTTTTCAGCAAACTCATCTCTCGCCTCGACTGAAACCCCCTTCTCAGAAGTGCATTAAACCACAGAGTATGCCACGGCTGCAGAGGCGCGAGGTTAATCAAAATAAGCCTCTGCATGCCAACGCTGACCCGGAGCTCTATTAATAGACACACCTAGATCCTAAGTGATGCTGCTGATTGCTGGTGGGGGAAACTGGGGGTGAATGCTCGTTTGGCACAATTCCCCAAAGTCTCCTGCCATCCCGTTCTCCCAGAGAGACTAAAATGAATTAGAGCCTGTTTTCATCCCTGCTTGCTTTCTTTAATTCAGAAACCAATTACTTCAGATTTTCCACTTCAGGAGAGAGAATGTGAGCAGCAAAGATAGAAAAAAAGGGGGATGACAGACATAGGGGCGAGAAAAGGCACAAAAACAATCCCTCTTGGACTTACTTTCACATGGAGACGCCAGAGAGGACTAAATATCTGTGCACTTCTGCTGCCTCGCTCCATGTACTCTGGACCCTGGTGACAAAACTGCACAATGAAATATCTCCCAACAAAACAGTGCAGCGTGCAGCGGTGAGTTTATCCAAAGTAAATCCCATCCCTGATTGAACATGGCGTACTCATTGTGTCTCCATTAAAAATGCATATGTTATCCTTCCATCTGACTCGTGAGGGTGAGCTGCTGTTCCACTTGAGAATACATTTCTCCAGCGCTGGGATGGTTTCACTGGAGTGGGGTTGCTTACAGACACATCGCTGCAGCAGCAGTGGTGATTCTGTGTCTGTATCTGCAGAATAGGCAAAAAAGAGCATGTTACATTATGTATGACAGCAGGAGTACAGTAGATAGACATCTAACATTACTCCAAGATGAAATATCCTCTCAGGTCCTCCCCCCTCTTCTCTGACCCTGTGATCTACAGTAGGAAACCCCAAACTCCAATCTCGCCTCTCATCTCTTCCCTCTTCTCATCAGCCCCCCTCATTCGCTCCCTCGCTCCCTTCCTCCTCTCCACAGCTGGAAATGAGCAGCGAGACGTTTCACTGAGGCAGCTCCTGCCGCTGCTTTCGTTCAGATTTACTTAAGAGCACTTGACGAGGAAATTACACATGTACAAGGAAACTGGAGTTCACTTAAGCTGCTCAAGTGCTCGGTCTGATGCAGGAAAAAGCATATTGGATTCATACTTCGAATACTGAACCAGAGGTTTAAAACGAGGAGCTGACCTTGACTCGTTTGCTGTGATTCAGATGATTTTATGGTTGTTTGACAGCACGCTTTTATTACTGATCTGGATTTTTCTGATACTCTGTACATTCCCTTTGTGCAGACATAATTTCCATTGTCAGTTGGGGTCATTTTATTGCTCTAGGCAGCGAATTAAAATCCATTTTTATTGTATTTTTGGTCAGCAACAGCCATGTATTTACATATTCAGCTGCCCTTTGCTGCCAACGTCGATGCGACAACCTGCTCCTGAAGACTAACACTCCACAGCATCAGGAGGATCCATCCATTCCTCAGGAGGCTGTGCAGGTTCTGCTCAGGCTCCTGTCATCTCGCTTTAGACTGCTGCAGCTCGCTCCTGGCTGGTGTGCATGCATGTGCCAGACAATCTCTGCAGCTCACGCAGTCTGCAGTGAGCAGCCGGTCTTCAATCTACCCGAGTTCTCCCACACTGTGCTGCTCCTCCACCCCCTGCACTGGCGACCAGTGGTCCTCTAATCTGATTCAAGACACTGGTACGTCTCTACTGTGCCGCAAATGGCTCAGGCCCATTCTGTTCAGGTTGTGCTCCAGCTATACATCCCAGTCTGTCCACTAGGCTCTGCCTCTGCCAGTCAGCAAAAACCTGCTGTCCTGACTCCATAATGGTGGAATGAGTTCCCGATTGAGCAGTTCAGCCAATGAGGTTGATGCATTTACATGATTCTTCAATTATTGTGTGTATCCACATGGTTGAATGCACTTATTACAAGCCGCTTTGGATTAATCATCAGATGAGTAAATGTGATGCAAAGTAGAAGCCAGTCATCCACTGATTTCTTCATTAGAACAACTGTGTATAAATCAAACAGATCCACTCGTTCTTCTTCTGTTGTATTTCTGACAAGCCTGTCTGCTGATGGAGGAGTTGACAGCACGATCATCTGAACGTTGAGATGATGGAGCGCCAGTTTTCATGCTCGTTTGTTGGAAAACTGGCCCCTGCAGACAGGTTGGTCATTTCTGGACACAAATCTGATCTGCCTGCTGCAAACAACAGTGTGGACAGTCTGTCTTAAAGATCTAATTTGAGAAACATCTTTGCCTGCAGTCTGAACAAAGCCTGGCCAGCAGACCTGCTGAGATAATTATAATAACACCTGCTGCTAATGAGGTCTCCTGTACGAGACTTGTTTTAGAAGCCTATTTGATTTTTATACCAATGATGGATGTTGGCGTCTTTCTGTGGAATCAGACTTGTTGTCTTGTTGTTTGCTGCAGTGGATGCAGCTTCATTAGTGGTCCCCAACTGTTTTTGTGACCCCTCCTCACAGGCTGCATGTGTATGAGCTGAGGCAGGATGATGTGAACATGCAAAAGATGAGAGAAAACGTCTGAAAAATAAAAACGAAAAGGGTAAAATATTGCTGTCACTTCAATCTCACACCACACAAGGAAAAATATGAGACTTTATGAGGTATGAATGGATCCACCTAAATGCTATTTGACAGTATTCGCAGTTAGTCAGTGGTTTAAAATTCTAGATTTGTATAAATGTAAATTTGTTGTTCACAGTTATAATAAAAAGAAACACACACAGAACACGCTTGCAAAAATAAGTTCAGGATACAGAGATCATCAGTTCCAGAGTTTAAGGGTTAGTCTAAAGAATGCAAAATACACAAAATACACAAAATAAAAGAGAATTATCAGTGTGAGAGTGTGGCGCTGAGGTTCTGCTCTTTCCCTTCCTGCTGGGATGATTAACACACCTGCTGTTAGTTAGGTCTCCTGATTGGGTCACTGTACACCACTGACTGACTCCGAGCCTGAAGACGCAGTGATGTTGAAACATGTTGCACTAATAAATCATTGTAAACAACACATGGTTTATATTTACGCACAAACACTTAAACGGATCATTACACAAGTACAAAGAAGCTGCGCTGGAGTAGCTGCTGAAGCGTCTTTTAACATTTAACAAAGTACTTAAACCTTTGAAGCACTTGAAGGATTTTATGCATGTGGCAAAAATCCACTACAAAAAATAAAATGAAAGAATGAAAGTCTGCAACAGCTGCTGATGTTCAGAAAACGGGTTTTTAAAGTGTTCTCTTTAAATTTGGCCATTTTTGCCTGAAATGTGCAGAAGTAAGTGTAAGAAACTCACAGCAGAACGTTACAGCAAACCTTCACAATAACAATCTGATTCAGAAATTCAGAAACACTCAATAATGACACGAGTAATGCGTCAGTGTAGATGTTCCACATGATTTTCCTGTAGCTGTGAAGGACCTGTGTCCGATCGATGGTGGAGGAAACAGCAAATCAATGCCTTACCGGTCAAGCACGAGCAGTGAGGTAGTTACTCAAATGCCAGATCTTATTCCAGAAGAATGCAATTAACTGCATGTGAAGTTCTCTGGAGAGGGTGTGTGATTAATACACTGCACAGATGGATGTATGGATACAGTCAGGAGATGCTAGAGACATCCTGAGGTACCCCGTGTGTCCGTGTGCCCCTCATTCTTCCTGTTTCCGTGCTGGAAGCTGAGCCGAGCAGCTGTGGAGGAGGCACTTCAGTGCCAGCCACGTATTAGGACTCATTCCCAGAAACTGAGACCTAATGTACAGCTGCGGTGAGGCGGCGTTGTTCTGCAGATAATTGGATATTGTTCTATTGTCAGTGATTGTGAGAGGAAATGGAAAGAGGCAGTGTAGCAATTTCACAGACGCAGCCTGTCCCTCCACCAACATGCTTCGTTGAGGAGCTCCATGTAAGCGTGGGAAAATCAGGATGAGGAAATTAAGGAAAGTTGCCTCTCGCAAGTCAGCTGTGGCCAAAGGCCGCATGAGCGAGACACACAGAGTGGCAACCGAATATAGGTGACTCTATGACGTCACATTTTCACAGGAGAAGGGTGGGACAAAGCTGAGATCCAACTAACAACTTTTTAGAAATGTAAAGACTATGCAGTATTTTTATTTTTTTGCTTTGTAGTCTTTAGGTTGAAATTACCAACGGCATTACAATATAGACATCACCAAGACTTCACGGTGTACAGCCATGCCAGTGTCTGTATTCAGTCACAGCACCCCACATGTGGACTTTAAGCAAGTCTAACATTTAGCATGTTCACCATCAAATCAAACAGAATGTGATGACTTGCTGATCCTTGTTGACATAAAACTCATTGACTCATTGAGCTTCATTGATTTTTGTGAATATTTGCTTATTCTGAGTCTGAAACAGGTTTCACAGACTGGGAGAGATGTGGAACGCTCCAAAAACACCTGTTTGGATCATTCCACAGGTAAACAGGTAAGATTGGTAACAGGTGAGAGTGTCATGATCGGGTATGAAAGAGGAATCCTGGAAAGGCTCAGTCGTTCACAGAGGATGGAGCGAGGTTCACCACTTTGTGAACACATGATTGGATGAAGGATGTTCCTGCATGGACTCAGGAACACGTCAGAAAACTGCTGTCAGTGAACACAGTTTGATTGGAAATGACTGCATTCTGTTTTGCACAGCTTAACAACTTTTTTAAAATCGGGGTTGTAGTTTAGCGAGAAAGAATGCTAATGTTTGCTAACGTCACTAGTTTTGCAGGGTTGTAAAACCAAAGTGTTGTACCAATTCAAAGTTTGACCTGATGTTGGCACAAAGAAAAAGTTGGAGGGTCACCAGTTCAGTTCAGTCCAACATGAACCTCTGAAACTTTGACCTGCTGGTGGCACTAGAGGAAAAGTCGGGAGATCAACAGTGTCCTTAGGAAACATCCTCTGGACACCACTGATGACTTTCATGATGACCCATCTGTTGAGATTCCAGTGTGGACCAACGTGACCGACAGACGGACACCTTCAGCTGTACCACAAGCATGGGTCCACTGCAGCTCCAAAGTGGCCACCAGTAAATAAAGTGTGGCTGCTCACACTGTGAATGAACAAAGGTTGTGACACCAGCAAAGATTTCCTGGAATCAAGGTGGAGAAACCCGATTGATTTATTGTCCTGCGCGGCGTCTTTGTGAGACTGCGGTCTGCAACTGATAAAAGGACATTACACAAAACTCTATCCAGACCTCTTGCAAGCTTGTGAGGGGTTTTTAGGCTGCTTCAGTAAATCAATACTACGACCAAAGATACAAAGGTGTAAGGTCAGTGATCCCCTGCCCCTGGATCTTCTGGCATTCCTAAAGCCTGATGCTGTCCGCCACATTCAGAGAGATCCAAGCCGGGTGGCTGAGCTCAGCAAAGCCCGGTGTTCAAGGTAAACCTGTCTCCAGAAGCAGCGGATAAAAGAGCATATTTTAAGGCCGGTTATGCAGGCTAAAGTGGGCCAGGCCGTTAGAGAGTGAAGATGTTTTATGAGCAGCTGAGGAACCACATACTTCAACACAAGAGAATATCGAAACTCTCCTGTGTGTGAATTCTGACTATCACTGCAATCCATCACTGGGTTTTCCAGTTTAAATCTACGGCGAAGCTGCTCAGCGAGGTTCGTGATGTAACAGAGATCTGAATGAAAATAGGCATTTCTGAGAAGACTATATTTGATCGGAAATTTCTGATAAATCATTTCATCTGCCAGCAGACTGCTCGGTGTGTTAAAGTGGGTCGAGGCATTCGGGAATGAGAGTCTTTCATAAGGAGGAAGAGTGTGAAAACTGTGACTCTCATCTGTATGAATTTAAAATGTGGCACTAAAGGATCTTTTCTTAACCTTTATTTCTAAGAGAAAGGGCTGCTGAGCAAGCCTTTTCCCCGCTTGACATTTATATAACTCCACATGTACAGTGCCCTGGTGGCCTGGGGGTGCACATAATGCAAATGCGACATCCTGGCTTCAAGTCCAGCCCAGGACCTTGTGTCACAGTCACAGCATACAAGCTGAAACGATCACATCAGCCTCTTAGTGGTCGAGCTCAAATATTTCCACAGTGGCGTCATGAATCCTGGAAGCACGTCTACCACAGCTGTAAATATGGCAGCAAGTCTAACTGTATGATTATCAGTATACATTCCAGTTGGTTAACATGTAACTGCTTCCAAGTTATATCAACAAAATATCATTCATGCCTTCCACGCATTCATATATGACATTTAAGTAACCACAGTTGTAAATGAGCAGGAAAAACAGTGCTTGAATTCTCAAGAATAAGCACAACGTTCAGTTTCAAACATCCCAAGAACATGAATGTTTGCACACCTCAGTGTGAGAGAGCGGAGACGAATTGAACTGAAGTGTAGATACCTCATGAGTATTGGTTAAACATGAAAACGTGACATAAAATAAACAAGCAGTGAGAAAGACGCGAGATTTTAGCTTTGATTCAGATGCCTCAAAGCCAAAAATGTCCAAAATTTCCACAAAATTCTGATGGTTGACCAATAAAGAGTGTCCAGTGAAGCCAACTGTCTCTACAGCACCCAGACATTACATGGCCAAAACATCGTCCTCTTTGTTCCACTGAAAGGAAATTTTAACGTTAGCAGCATACAGTGTGAACAACCAGCTCCATTAAGAAAAGGATTTCCTTGTTTGGTGTGGAAGAACCTGACTGGCCTGCACAGAGCCCTGATCTTAACCCCAACCAGTGGAACCAGTGCAAAGCCAACACCAGAGCTGGACCTCACTGATGCTGTGGTGGCTGAATGGTAGCAGGACCAGGTTGAACCGGGATCCAAAATCTGGTGCAAAGCCTGAAACCAGAGAACCGTGAACCATGGAGTCTAGCTGCCAGTTAAACAGCAGCAGCAGCAGCCCAAAACTAAAACCCAGTGAATCTGATCTGGAAGCTGCCACCACGCCCTGCAACAGTCCACTTAAAGATGCCTCTCACTACTGCAAGTTAAATTACAGCTCGGTCTGCAAGCATCAGATAATGCAGGACATGTTTCTTGTTGGAAAAACGGACGTAAGTAACCGTTTCCTTGAATATGGATTCTTGAGTTCCAGCAGCTCTCTTGTCACACTGTTCTTGAATTGCAATAATTAAAGAAAGTACACTGTAATTAAGTAAAACATTCCTTCATGTTGCTTGGCAAAAATACGATGACAACTTCCCCTGATGATGTGGACCGTGTTTTTCATCAGGATCTTGTGTTGGCCGTCCAAGCGAAGCCACAGACCCACAAACAATGCAGACGATAAATAAATGAAATAGCTCTGCAACCGCCAGCAGCCCAGAGGTCCATTTGGGTGAATTTATCCCTGTAGTCTAAAGCCTGGGCAAGTTAATTGAAGCAACATAAATGTGTTGGACAACCACAAGCTGACCTGGAATGCGATGTAATTGTAGTTTACAGTTGGGACTTCATGCAGCAAGCAATAATGTGCGAGTCAGAAGTGTTCTTGGCAGCCCGAGAGCAAAGTTCCACTTTCAGAGAAACAAGACGGCAATAATTGTCTCCCAATAACTCTTTCCAAATGTAATATTTTTGCATAAATGAGGGATATTATATATTCAGCAAACATTTCTGGTAAGGCAGTGGTGGGACAGACGTCACAGAGTCAGATATGTGCGATGGTGCCCGTCTCGTTGTTATAGATTGAAAGCCAGCGTCTCGCACATTCATTCCCTCCACAATAAGAGCACGGTCTGTCGCTCCGACTGAGCCTCATTATTTACATATCGCGGAAAAACTCTGTGGATTTATTTATTTTGAAATAGAATTAAAGACTGAGCTGAATCTCTAAAAGAAAGGGTTTTTAAGCAGAGAGGGTGAGTCACAAATATATGGATTCATAAATTATACATTTTTCAGGAAATAAAGTCATTTCCTATTTCCTCTCTGATCAGACGGCTTCTCCGTGTTTTCTTTCTTGTCCTCAATATTCTCCTGACTGTCACTGGTCATGTTTCTATTGTCAAGTGACGAAAATGTGAAATTGGCTAGCCTAGTTTCATCAGAAGCTGGTGGTTTAAGCTACGTTTAGCGTGGCTGTAATAAACAGAGTAGAAGAAGAAGACTGTTGAAAATCAGTCGCCTTATTTAGAGAAAAATGGAGAGAAGTCAGCAGGAATTTGGTTTGTTTGGGTGAGTTGTAATTACTCTTTCATGTCAGCTAATGTTGGCCACAATGTTGTTGGAACTACCAGCCATGTTTTATGGTGTCATTGGAATATCTGGGAAGAAGATGACTGCAGAAACAGCTTCTTCTTCTTCTTCTTTGTCTTCTTCTTCATCTTACTACAGCGTTCCTCCTCTGGTGACCGTGACTCTCCACAATGCATTTCATGGAAATCTGACTCACGGTTGCAAAGATAAAGCATCTACATCTGGACCAAAGTGTTGAATGAACCCGTCTCTGTCCTCCGGACCAACTTTTGCCTCCCAGAAGTCAATTACTGTCACAGTTTTTCCAAATGACAGATTCTGCAGCTGAGCCTCTTTGAGTCTGTGCACCAGTGTGTCCTCTGCCAACGCTTTTATCTTTCCCCCTTTCTTTCAGTTTCACTGTCTAATCCTTTATATCAGAACCACCGGTCAGGATTTTGGACAAGCATGTTGCTACCGTACTTCCTCTCAGCCTGAAGACAAAAAGGGAATCGCGGTTTAAAAATAGACGGGACCGTTTTGGGAGGCCTTTGATGGGCTGATGCTGCAGCCAATGCTCCAGAAGGAAACAACTAATTCTCATAACGAATGTCCAGAGTAAAGAGGGAGATTGTTTTGGACCGTCATCAAAGCGCAGCCCTCCAACCCAAACCTCTGCACGATAGACAGAGACAGGAGGAGGGATGTAGGGAGAGCAAGTATCCAGCCATGTGCTCTCCATATGCTTCACACAGCGAGGGAGGACTGTGGATTTCCGCTGTGATGCTTCAAACAGGCCCGTCTCTCCCCATCATTCTTCCACTATCACCCCCTCTTCACAAGCCTAAGCCTCACAGGCTCAAAGAGAGCAGCAGAGAAAGAAATTAGAGGCTGTGTGTGTGTGTGTGTGTGTGTGTGTGTGTGTGTGTGTGTGTGTGTGTGTGTGTGTGTGTGTGTGAAGCAGGGTGAAGTGAGATGAAATGAGACCAGATCCGAGATGTCAAACACTAAAGATGCAAACAGAGAGAAATTGAAAGTTACCTTCATGCAGGTTGCTTCATTTGATCAGAAACAAGACGCCAGCGTAAAGGCTATAAAATCGCGTATTTTAAGGAACATATTGAGACAAAGCGCAGAGACGGAGAGGAGGTGGAGAATTCGTGTGCAAGATTTGTGTAGATCAGCAGATCAAGACGGAGTCGAGAGATCAAGACTGAACAAAAGCGTCTGAGAGAACAAGACGGGAAGAAAAACAGAGTCTGGGGTGCTCAGAGTGAGCGCAGTGACGGTCTGATTGAACAATACTTTTCCAAACAAAACATGAAATAATCCCAACTCAAGGTTTTCTCATTGACTCGCTGTATTGTACTTTCACTCATATCACATGTAACTAATGTTTCCAAGGACAAGAGTAAACCTTTATACTCACGTGTCAACATGTCAAACTCCGTCTCCTGAAGGAGACGCCGGCCCGTCCGGTGTCATACTCAATATATCGTTCATCAGAGTTTGGTCTAAATAAACAGAAGTATGTGTCTTTTCAAGGGTACTGATAACGAGGAAGTGATGTGCACTCCTTGTAGACGTATCACCGCAACAGACAAACTTATCAGGTATCTTACAGGCATCTTCATCACCAAATAATCCTGAAATTAGTGGAAAAGGTAAACAACCAAAGTTTTTTAATATCTAGCGTCTGTCTAGAGTCTAACATCTGTCATATTCTGCACATGCATTCCTAGCTAGCTGCTAGCTAATATCTATGGAGCCTGTGAAAAAACACCACCTGCAGACTCAAATTTATGTGAACAAAGTGAGGCGAAATCTTTCTTTGCGTTCAATCTGAATGCAGCATGAGACAGAGACGGAGATCAAGCAAGAGACAAACGGACCAAGAGGTTATACAAGAATTAAAGAGTCATGTGCTCTCAATGCACTAACAGCGCTCTCTCTCTTTGGCTCCATATGGGGGATATGAAGGAGATTAGGACAATCCACGTCGACCGGCGTGCCTGCGTGCCATGTGACCCCTGAACATCGGCTACAGGATTAAACTGTCTGCAGGTAATTTATTAACAGTGACGTTCAGCAAGGCAGACGCTGCACAGGCAGAAATATGACAGTCCTCACCACGCTGAGCGACGCTGAAGCACGAATGCAGATACAGAAGTTATTATTGATTTCTTTTTCAAAAGTAAGGGGCAAGAAAGTCACTGATCACCACTGGTTTTTCTGCATAAACTGGCTGCCGTGCTTAAAAATTAAAAAAACAAAACTTTTTGATGCTTCTTTCCACTGTGAAAAATGAAAAGTGCCTTTTAAAATCACAACCAAAACAGCTTCTGGCCAAGTTTTTCAGAAATGAGGAAAAAGTCCTTCCATGTGCGCTGATCATTTCGATAAAGACATGCTTTGGTTCACTATTCATGTTTTCATTCATAGATTTTCGTGTGTGTGTGTGTGTTCTAAAACGCACATTCGGGATCTGGCTTTATAGACGAGTGCATTTAGTAAAATGGGTTTCCTGTAAACGTATAATGAGCCTGAGTTCCTGGTGTTGCTGGTCACAAATGTGGAAAGGTGGCCTGTGGCTCGAGTGGTAGCCCACACATTCCTGTTATACTTAATGAGCCACTTCTTCTCCTGTTTATTCCAAACAAACCAGAAACATTACTTAAAAACATCCAGGAAATTCCTACCAGCGATGGCAGAGCACGAAAGACGTGTCATTTATTGGTGAACTTTTATTTGCTTGCTCATCGTGGACTGAGTCATTCTGGCTCAAATGAACTGAAGTGTGTTGAAGACTCCACAGTGGCTTTAATCTGCATTTCTAATATCACGTCTGTTTCCTGCTCTTTTCTAATGTTTGGGTGAAATTTCACTCACACGTGAGATGAGAAATGACTGCAGGCGTGTCAGCGAAACATGTCGACGGACGCTGCGTGAAATTAAACTTGCATGAGAAAAATATTTTTATTTTTACTTGAATGTTCTGTTTTCCCCAAACGAGCGCGTTCCACAGCGGCAATCAACCCGCTCACATGTTGTGCATTACGAGCCAGACCGTGATACAACTCCAGTGAAACAATATGACACAATGAGAGGTCTGAGTGGAACCAAACAAGACTGAGACGCGTCAAATTAAAGACATTCCTGTCAAATTTGCAGGCGAGAAGGATATTTTATTGTTTCCTAGTGGTAATTCCTCACAGCTGCTGCAGCGCTGGTGGTGGAGAACCAAACAGTCGGGCGTAAATTTGGTCTAAATCGAGGAAAACGTCACGATCAACAAGAGACAAAAGAGATCGCCAAGGAATGTGTGGATTTCCTGGAAACCTGAGGGGAGTGCGGCGATAGCGTGCAGCATTACTTGTTCTATGAGGCGCAGTGAAAACACTTGACAGCGTTTCATGGATGAGTGTGTGTTACCTCAGGAGCTAAATCAGTCAACTATTTATTTCCTCATTTTCCAGATCATTTGAACTATTGAGGAATCGCTCCAGAGGTCTAAACACTGCTCCCTGCCATGCAGACAGTCAGCGTCCTCCCACTGTGGAGCAGAAAACGTTTCCTACTCCATTTCATGTCTCTCCACAGGCGATAAATGGCATCTCTCAAAGTGAGGAATAACTCTGCAGCGTGGGGGAAAAAAACAACAATAAAGAACATAAAAGTTTTCACGTTGATCCTTTCTTAGAGGAGAAGCGAGCAGCCTGGGCTGCGCTGCTCTTGCACCTACACAGGTATTTAAAGCGTGACTCATCGTCATCTTGTGTTTGTCTGGGTGTTACGTGAGCTGAGGAGCAGTGTGTGTGTGTGTGTGTGTGTGTGTGTGTGTGTGTGTGTGTGTGTGTGTGTGTGGGATGCACTTATGCAAACTTTGAGGAAAACAAATATAGAAATGTCATCCAAGATTGCTGTGGCATACATGCCGGAAGGATATAACATTTTTTATTGTTGTTTATTTAACTTTGTTTTCTGCAGCGTCCTGCTGGATATTTACAGTTAAACAGACGAGCTTTAAGTATTTGGAGTTGAGTTTCAGTCCATTTACTCTTATGGCTGCAAATGCTGACATTTGTACATGTTAGTATGTTTGATTTCATCGCATCAAAATCCTCACCTCTGACCTCCAGCAGATATCAGAGGCAGCTGTGCATCGCAGACAAATTAAGACTTTATTCTTCCAACAGCAAGAATAAAAGGTAGAACAGAAGAAGAAGAAGAAACGTACTTTTATTAATCGCACACATTACATGCCCAAACATGCACACGCCATGCTTCATGTGAAATTATTGATCCATCCTGGGGGCTGCACAGTGGTGCAGTAGGTAGTGCGCGTGCCTCACAGCAACAAGGTCGCCAGTTCGATTCCCGGGTCGGGCCTTTCTGTGTGAAGTTTGCATGTTCTTCCCGTGCATGCATGGGCTCTCCCCGGGTACCCCGACTTCCTCCCACAGACCAAAAACATGCTCATTAGGTTAATTGGTGACTCTAAATTGCCCCTAGGTGTGAGCGTGAGCGTGAATGGCTGTTTGTGTGTATATGTTGCCCTGCGATCGGCTGGCGACTGGTCCAGGGTGTACCCCGCCTCCCGCCCATTGACAGCTGAAATAGGCTCCAGCCCCCCCGTGACCCCGAAAGGGATAAGCGGCATAGAAAATGGATGGATCCACGGCAGACCAGGAGTGGTGGGCTTCCAGCTGACAGCGCCGCCCGGGGACCCAGTTCCTGTGTGTCAGCATTGGTCAGGTGGTGATCTTCATGCATGTTTTAGTGGGTATATTTTATGGAGGATACTCCAGGTGAGAACATGCAAACTCCACACAGAAAGGCCCCTTTCCTCGAGCAGCAGGCACTGAAGGCATGGTGGAGGACACGCCCCCAGCGCCCACAGCAGGAATCGAACCCGGGACCTTCTAGCTGTGAGGCGACAGTGTTTCCACCGTTCCACCACTAACATCAACTATCGAGGCTATGTATATACATAATATGCAAAACAGCATAAAAAAAAGTGCCTTGTGGAGAATGTGGCTCAGTTTCACAGTGGATTTTAAATTGCACACGAGCAAAATATGAAACATAAAATACAGTGTCTGTGTGCTATAGCACATTAAGAATATATAAGCACAGTAAAAAAAAAAATGTAATATTGCACAAGATCAGTTGCACAAATTTGTACTGCACACGTCAGTTGTATTGGATATCAGTGCATTATGTTGACATTAATAATGGAGTAGGTGTGCAGTGAGCTTAACGCGCTTCCAGCAGAGGAAGAGTTTTTAATGGAGGCAAATGAGAAACTGAAAAATAAACAAAATGTAAAGTAACAGGTGTGCAGGATGTCGTAGCCGAGGTTGGTAAAATGACACAAAACTCTGCACAGACAATAAATCAAATGTCAAATTATCAGAAACGCTCATAAACGCAGATTTCGGGGTTTGTAACGATGACTGTGTTTATATGCGCTCCACGTATTCGGGTTATGAGCATGGGTTTTGGAGCATCCTGGTTATCTGCTGTGCACATAAACATCAAACCCCACTTTCAGAAACCTGGAATACCTGAGAAATGAAGACACGATCACACAAACCTGTTCCAGACTCCAGGTTTCTTATGATCCATGGAAACATTGTATTCTGAATGTGATCAAAACCAGAATAAGGCTCGAAACATGGAGACCCTAACCCTAACCCTAACCTTCAAAATGGCTAAATTAAGTGCAGTTACAGCATTAAAGAGTTTGACTTCATAATAACATGATCATCGTCTCACACGGTGGTGGTTTAATTCAACTAATGAAATTTAATTTTGCATTGCTACAATTGAAGTCATGCTGAGAGCACATGCTGTGACAGAAACAACAGAAAAAATGTGTTATGGGTGTCCAAAGTTGCAAAGGTCTGTTTATGTGGTCACTGGGATGGAGTTTCTCAGGCCTTTATTTGGACTTAAAAGCCTCATAAAAAGTGTCAGTGAGCCTGTTTTCCATGTTCAAATCAAGCTTTCAACAAAGTACGTGAAGAGCCAAATGCATGCAGGACCGAGGCTTGAAACACTTTTTAAAGACTCTGAGGGCCATATTGTCTCCGGTATAAACAAAAGCGCACACCAGATATTGCTTTCTGTCATGCCAATAACATCTTAAACACACAACGCTGAAGATGAAGGAGAGAGCCGAGCTAATCCGATTTTCAGAAGAGAACGACTGTAATTCAGACGTAATCCAATCCAGCAAATTACAGATTCTGCCTTTTATATCAACAACAGAGAGAGAGAGGGAGCGCCGGTGCAAATGTGTGGCTGATATAAGAAAATACAAGGAATCTATGAGGTCTTAAATCACGCAACAGCAGAGAGGTGAGTGTGATCATCCTCCGAATCGTTCACAGCGTGAACACAAACACGCCTCCACGGACTTTAGAGATGATTATTATCCAACTCCATCTCCACCATAACAAGTGAGTTGGATGTGTGCACATACAAGGAACATTGTTTAAACATTGCACTCACGGTGCTGGCATAGGAAAAAGACGAACAGCTCAACACGGACAAAAAAACCACAGACTGAACACTAAGTTCAGCAGTGCAAAAATATAAAACAAAGAAAACATACAAAGACATTCACAGTGTGCAGGTATTATGTTGCCAGTGTCAGTGAGTGATGGATGTTCATGTTAGAAACTGCTTTATTGCATTATAATGCTACAGGCAACGTTGCAAACTGGTTTCCATAAGAGATGCGACAGAAGCTATAAGCTATATTATGCATGGCTATAACATAGCAGAAGAAGAAGCCTCAGCCACCGGAGAGAAAAATGGGAGGTCTGCAGGAATTTGCTCCGTTTGGGCGAGTTATAATTGTTCTCTCACGTCAGCGAGTGTCGGCCATGTTTCACACTGTCTGCAGACGAAGGTTGTGAGGACGAAGAGCGTTATGGGAACATCCGAAAAGACGAGGAAATGTGATGGGAACAGCTTCTTCTTCTTCTTCTTCTTCTTCTTCTTCTTCTTCTTCTTCTTCTTCTTCTTCTTCGTAAATAAGTGTGAAAAAAAATTTGAAATGTGCATAAAACACGTCGATGGAAACCCGGCTAATGACACATCCAACACAACCTCACATTTCTTTTCTTCCTGAGTGAGGAAACAAACGTATCTGGAGGGAGAGGAGAGGGTTGGAGTATGTGGCTTTAACTACAATAACTACACAGGCACAAAACAGAGGCTGGCAGTCCTCTCCAGCACCGTCTGTTTGCACTTAACACGTCAAAGCGACAAAGTAAGTGGACATCATATGTGACGACATTCAGAAACATTAATTAATCTAATAATCAATCAGATAAAAAAAACAAAATCAGCCTTGTATGAAAACCTCATTGTGCGGCATTATTAAAAATATTAGCCCATTATGTGCACAGTGAGAACTTTCTGAAGACAAGATAATGATCTGTTTCCTTTGAATAGTGAAGCTTTAATAGCATCTCAGAGCGAAAACCCTCATCTCCCAGCAGGGCGGTGTTTGTGTACAGTGGGAGTTTCCTCTTCTTCCTGCACACACATCACGATCACACCTCTATAAATGACTGAATGACAGTAAACTGGGAGGGAAAATTGGAGGAAAACCAGCAGAAAAAAAGAGAATTTCTTCAGCTACATTTGATGGCACGCTGTGAGTCTATACATTAAATAGAAAATCCACTGATGCACAGCACAATGAATATTCATGTTTGTCGTGCTGTTCGCTTATATGGATCCGCTCCATCATTCAGCAGTGTGACACCCTGCAAAGCTCGTTTTCCTCATTAGCATGAAAAAGTTTTGTAACTTTTTGAGTCACACGTTTGGTTTTCATGCACATCCGCTCCTCTTTTCCTCCAACACGCTGCTGCAAAGGGAAAGTTTCGCTCCAGGAAAGGACGGATTTGTTCGAGTTCAGGCTGATTAAGATGCAGCTAATTAACGAGCAGCTCCTGTGATGCCTGCTGGGATTTTGTAGTTCTTATGGAGCCGTGACGGAGGCTGTTGCACCGCAAACGAAACCATCAGGAACGCAGAGTAACTCTGACATACGTCCCAACGTTTAACATTTTAGGCTTTGCCAGTTAGCATTTACATGTGGGATCTTGTGGGATGTGCGCTCCAACAAGCAGGCCGCAACTGAAATGAGTCCCATGACGCAGCTTTCCCACGGCCGTGAACATCCCGGCAGCGCTATGGAACATGACAAGCCATGAAAGCTCAGTATGGAGTTGTGGAAAAGTGCTGGAAAAGTTTGGGAATTTAACTGTAAAGTGTGCGTGGGAACACCGATGATGTGAAGTTTAGGGATACTTGCAGCGTTCTCCCTCTCTTCCTCCCTCGCTCTCTGCTAAATCCAAGCTTACGGAGCTCATGCGAGGTTTAAACTCTGAATGGTACACGCACCCAGTGCCAGTGGATTCTGGGTATCTGATTTCTTGGCCCTAACAAGCCTGTGATTGATGAGGCTATGGCGGTGCGGCAGCGGCAGCAAAGCAGAAGACGACCTTCCTCAGCCAACCTGCGACCAGTCCCGTGTTGGATTTATATGTTTTGGCCATCTGGGCCGGCGGCGAGTCGGGACACTTAATGTCATGTTGGTTGTCGGTCTACGAGATTGGCTCAAACACTTTCCTGAGATTGTCAAAACTGTTGGCACTCTCCTCCAGAAGTGTCGTTCACTTTGTAACGGACTCAACCCCATCTGGCGCCAACATAGGCTGAAACCACAGACATGACTTGCAAACAGTATTTGATCCAGGTTCAGTGAACTCCGACAGCCCAACTTTTTCACCCTAACAAGCCGGTGATTGATGCCATTTCAGCTAATGGCAGCGGAGGAGCGAGCTGAAAGGAGCCTTCTGCAGCCGAGCAGGAAAACATTTGATGTAAAATGTTTAATCTGCAGCCGCCGGGGGCACGCACCCCCGCGGCTGCGTGTGTGCGTCTGCAGAGAGTGAAAAGTTCACCCTGTGTGTGGACTCTGAGTCAGACCTGGGCCACGAGTGTGTGTGCAAATACTTCTTTTATAGTAGTCTGATTTAACCTACTTTAAAGCCAGATGGGTGGGTTTTCACCACTTATGACAACACTGTGAGCGCCAGAGAGTTATTCAGCAACCACAAGGGAGTGTTTGAAACTTAACTTGATGCTTTTTGCGGTGATTGACAACTTATCTAACAAAACCCGATGCTGTAAACTCCACCCATCTGGTACTGCAAGCAGATTACAACAAACACTTTAAGTCAGAATTATCTGCAAACAGCTTTTTAGATGGGTTTCAGGGAGAGTGTGTGTGAGAGCAGACGCAGCAGAGGAGGAGCGGTGTGGTTTTAATTAGGCGGCTGTTGCAGCGTTGCGGCTTGCGACGCGGTGCCAGGACGTCCCGGGAGAAACAGCACTGACGCCTTCGAGGCCTGCCAAGCGTGGCCACAGCCTATCCCAGAATGCCTCTGTCACAGTCACCGTGGGGAACGGCGGGGCCACAGAACATCTGAGAAAACAATCATTTTCGCCCCAGCGTCGCTACAGAAACGCTCCCATTTTTCTGCCCGGGGAGACGGCGGAGGCGAGCAGGCCGGGGTCGACGTCTGCGCGGTAGACGTGCTGTGAAATGATACGTCACGTCTGATATCGTCCATGCTGATGCATCACATCCCAAAGAATGCAATGAAACAGGAGAGCGTTCAGTCCTCCGTGCACGTCGTGTTCACAGCGCTGCTCCTGCATGACCAACTCACCAATGAGGTTTCATTTGCCTCCACGGACTTCCAGTATAAACTGACAAGCAATGAGTAAGAGGTTGATTAATCATTCATTAATGCTTGTCGTTAAAGGGCCACTTCACCGTCTTCACACACAAAGATCCGCTCAACTCAACCTGTAAAAACAGCTGAGTCATGTTTTCTGTGGGTCTGAAGAGAGATTTCTAAAGTCTGGGACAATAAGCCAGATGACGTCAGCCTCCTCGAGACATCACAAAGCCTGCGTTACCGACTGGCGGCGTCGGGCTTGAAAGGCGAGGGAGTTTAGCAGACATGGAGGGTTTAAGAAAAGAGGACTGAGTTGCATTATGGGAATTGTAGGATCCATTTTTGGAGTTTGACGCTTGCCGTCTGAGGCCTCTGCTGCATTGATTGACACTTGACTAGAGCACACCTCGCCGTCTGTTTATGGCCTGGAAGCGACGCTCGTCCAGTGTTTGACAGCCGAGCATCCAGACTGGAATTAATTCAACCATTAAAAATGATCTGAAAGTGAGAAACACATGAATGCTGGTTACTGCAGATGTGATGGCTTAGAGAGTAAGTAAGTTATTAATGATGTCTCATGAGAAACTCATGAGACATCTGGTCTGCATTTATAAATCTAAGTAAGCTATAATTACACATTCCTCCACTACAACACCCCATCTAATGTTTTAAATGTGAAAAAAGGCTCTTAATGAATTAATTTTGGTCAGATGTTCTTGAAGATGGATGGTGGTCGTCCTGATGAGAGAAACTGTGGCAGGAGAGGAGAGAGAAACTTATTTGTACAGTGCTTTAATTACACAGCAGTAATTACAAAGCGCTTCACAGCTTTCCAGAGACAAGAGAGAAACGTTCAAACCACAACTTATTAAGTTTTAAAATGATTAAAAAGCAAAAGAAGCTCAGTCTTAAGACGCTTTTTAAGGATGTGCAGTGATGACGTGACCTGAATCCAGAAGTTACTCTTACAAATGACTCATTACTGATCTTTAAAGCGTTAAAAAATGATGAATACCTTATTAGAAAGTGTGACATGACTGTTTGCAGGTGAGGCAGAAACCCAGTGGAATTTATTATAGGTACTAACAAAGTTCTACAGTATTAATGACAGGAGATATTCCAGGTATCTTTGTCACAGCTGGACCTCAGCATTACCCGATCTTATGACGCTCCATCGTCTCCTGATGAAGACGCCGCTGGCCTCACCCTCAGCTGTCACCCCTCAAAGTCCGATGACGACATGATTGCATCGCTTGGAGAAAGCATCCTCACTGTGCAGATCAAAACGCATTTTAGATAAGCTTCATCTGCCTTTGCGTCGCACGCTGGCGAACGCGACGTGGAAAAACCCATAAACATGGACGGGGAAACACAACGCCCACCCCCACCTCCTCTGGTTATTCGTCAAATCTCTGCTTTATTGGTATTGTTCGCACTGTCCGCCGCGTCTCAGAGCAAATCAATAACACTGACAGTTCTCATAAAACACATTTCTCAGTATGGACTCAAAGTGGAGCCATTTGTGGAGCCCTGCAATTATGTGATGAGCAGAGGGGGGACAGAGCGAGCTGGGGAGGGGGCGAGGGGGGCCTGTGGGTTGACTAATGAATACCCCGGGGGATCCTCTCTCATCGTGGGGGAAGAATGAAAGTATGATGGCGCAAACGACATTCGAGCTTTCTTTTATGTGTGACAATTCCCACCCTCTCCAAGCAAACATTCAAACAGGATGAGGCCGAGCGCGGAAAACAAATAGGCAGCCCTTGACTTTGATTATAGGTTTGAGCAAATTGGAATCTGGGTACAAAGGGAAAAGCGCACTTTGGTGAGGACCCATAATGGATTCTTCATTTGAGTGTGTGTGTTCACGTCCATGTCTGCGTTATCTGTGTGTGTGTGTGTGTGTCTCATGAGACCAACTGTGTAAGTACGTCTATTAAGACTCCAATATAAACTCAGCACTCACACACCGGATGTTTCCCTGAAGTGAGCAGATATTTGATGTTTGTTAGTGTTTCAGGAGCACAGCGTTTTTGTCTGCCTGCATTTGACTTGCACAGATTTTGGTTTTTCCTTGATATTTGTGCTTCTGCCACGGGCTTCGTTTTAAAGTGTTTTGTCTGCACACTGTTCCTGCATTTGACTTCCTGTCTGGCTCAATCTGCTCTGCGCAGACTGATGCATCGTCCCTCACAAACAGACTTGACGATGAGCTCTGGTGGACACGTTACGGATGAAACATGGACATCACGCCCCCGGTGGAACTTAGGGCGATGACCATTCAAAAGACGAAGACCACTGCTTTTGTTTCTTCTTCTTCCTCTTTGAGGGCTACTGCCAGTTGGTTTCCAGTTCGCAACCTCTTCTAATGCTATTATATCCATGTGTAACATAGCCAATACCGTCACCTTCTGATGAGCGTAGCCCAGTTTATTCGCTCCAAAACAGTTGATGGAAACGCGCCTACTTACATTTTGTTGGTTGTAATTTATTTTACATCCAGACAGGTGACACACAAAAGAGTAAATGAGTGGAGAAGCATGAGGAACAGGAGGACCCTGCAGGAGAGCATTGCTCTCAGTGAAACTACTGCTAAAGAAAAGATGCTAAAGATAAATTTGTTTCATTTATCCTCTTCTGTGTACAACAAGGAAAGTGGCTCTTCAGTGTCTTATCACTGCTTTGCTTTGGATTTTGAATATTTCGCTGAAGTCGGGCAGCAGGAGATGGGTTAACCACGACTGTGTGTTCAGTTTTGGATGGACTGCCTCTGTGGAGCTACAGTGCGATGGTCCATCTCTGCAGCCGAAGCAGAGGTGGGGAGGGAAGGCTTCACCAACGCTCTCATTTGATGGGTGTTCAGCTCACTTTCATCATGATGAATCATGCATTTGTCACGTCCCTGCAGCTGGGAACAGAAACTGAGGAAACAAGACGGGAGTGTTACAGTAAATTTTCAAGTTGAACACCAATGCGCCCGTGCATCTTAAGCAGTTAGCTGGTGCTTTTAAGCTGCGGTGATCTGCAGTGAGTGCAGCAGCCCGCTAAGCCCCAAATATTCGACATCAGAAGCAACCATCATCAACCATTGAGCCTCGTCATCAAGAACGGAGATCGTCTGCAGTGTTGGCGATGTGACGCCCGAAGATCAAAACCAGATTACGTCACTGTGTCAGCACTGTGAGCAGATAAAAGCACACGAGATGTTATTTTACACGCCTAATGAGGCAGCTACATTAACTGTGAAAGTGCCTTGCTAATTATCATCCCTGGTGGATTGTTGTCAGCGCAGAGTTTGCCATGAGAGCGCCGTGCCCATCCGGATGCATAAATCATCAGGACACGGTTACAGGCACTCTGATTAATAGAGGTTAATGCGGGTGGGTGCTGGGACTTCCAGGAGATGGGTGGCAGGTCCTCACATGGCGGATGGAGAGAGAGTTGTGTCGGCTCTGTGTGTGCGTGATGTGAAGAAAATGAAAACTTGACATAAGCTTCCAGAATCCAGCTTTTAATGGTATTTCTGCTTCATTGGAGAGCAGAGTCGAGAGTGACGGGAATCTCAGAGGCACAGAGGGTGTGTGATGTGGGCCAAACAGCAAACTCGCAGCAGCACACCGACTGCACACACACTTTTACCCAAACACAACATATTAATTGTAGATGTTGTTAGAGCCTGAATATGTATTTTCTTAAATAATAATAATTGGGATAGAGTCTGTTTTCGAGTTCCTGTGTAGTCCTGGTGTGCAGATGGGGTTACGAGCTGTGTGGAGCTGCTGCAGCCTAATAATTTTCCACCAGAATCTGCCATGACAGCACGTGACGGGCAGGCAGCACGAAGGCCAAAGTTAAAATAAATGACCTGTGACCTGGAAGGGTGTAAAATCCAGCATGGTACCCAATCACACCTGACATCTGTCATATGTTTAATGTAAATAAATGTAAATTGCAGCGTATTATTCCCATGAAACACTCTGCTGCACTCATGCATATCACTGTGAGCTGAAACAGCAGTAATATTGGATTAAAGCAGTAAACTGAACCTGGAATGACGTCTCTGTGGATCTGCCTGATGGCTGAATAGGGAGGCGTCAGCGGTTCCTGGTGGTGCTGCTGTGTCTCTATCCAATCTATGAACAGCTGATTGGTTGACAGGCGATGCAGGTAGGATGTCATCTAGTCCTTATTTACAAATGCTAGAAATGTGATCTGCATCTAATGAAATGATGTGGTTGGTAACCTCTGATCGAAGGGGCGTTAGCATTCACCCCGTTAGCATTCCTGTTAGCTTGACTCCTGAGATCTGAGACAGACCACCTTCAGATGTGGTCGGGCTGATCCAGTTGCATCTGATCGTCATACCCGTGGAGCCACCATGGACACCTTCAGTGAAGTGAGCTTAACATTAACTTTCAGTGCACAGGTTGAACCAACCAAATTGCTGAACCTGTTGTTTAATGATGCTTGTGCAAGATTCAAGCCAATTTTTACATGCAAGTAATTGTAAGTTAGCCAATAAAAGCATTGCGTTACATTTCGACCTGCATTTACTTACACCGTAACAAGTTACAACAACAACACCAATAATAATAATAATAATAATAATGATAATCCATCCATCCATCCATTATCTATACCGCCTATCCCTTTCGGGGTTGCGGGGGGCTGGAGCCTATCCCAGCTACAATGGGCGAGAGGCGGGGTACACCCTGAACCGGTCGCCAGCCGATTGCAGGGCAATAATGATAATGATAATGATAATAATGATAATGATAATAATAATAATAAGCCTGAGTGAGCTGGTGTTGCTGCAGTGTGGACTCTCCTCAGGACCAGCTGCACCTCACCTGCATGGTGCATCAGTCGGCGGTGGTGAATGAAAACTGTCTTCAATCAGTCTCATTTTTTAAATCTTTTTACTTGAAAACTACTTTTGAAGGAGGAAGAGTGTGTAAAATGGGAGCATTGCAACCCGTCCTCACCTGACAGAAAGCACCAAAAAGCAGAGTTGAGCTTCTTTACTGCGTGCCAACCACTGAGCTCCAGATTCAAGCCTTATCATCATCAGGTATAAACACCTTGCAGGTGTGCTGCTCGGCTTGCAGCCACTGCAGCGGTTTTAAGACAAATGGAGGAATCTGGACTGAACCGGGCCGTCTCGGTGGAGGAAGCAGACACAGCTGGCACTCTCTGTGAAGCTTGCTCTCATCTTGAAGGGTTGAATTCTAAAACATTATTACCATTAAGCTAAAAGAGAGCCACCTGATGCTGAAGACACCGACGATTACTCTGCACATAGCTGGAAACCCTAATGGAGAGAACATTTTTTGTTTCCTCCCTCGTGTTTGTGCTCACAAGCCATATAGCGGAGGGTTGGGGAGGGGGCGGTCGGGCCGAGGGTGGGCCCCAGCAGCGCCGAGGGACATGGGGTGAAATGGAACCCACGCACTGAAAAGAGACAAGAGCCCCGAGGCGCACAGTGGACTTTTTTTTTCCGTCCCATCACACCTGTTTACAAGAGGAAACGGTGATGTCACCCACTTCACACTTGGGGACAATGGTGGCTGGAAGAAAGCAACAGGTCGTGAGGGGCGGTGGGAGGAGGGAGGAGGGGAGGGAGGGGTTGTCGAGGGGCCTGAAGAAGCTCTCTGTTTTATTTACCATGGATACTATGTTTTGGCCCCTTCGGCTTGAGCACAATAACACTTGTGGGTTCAAGTTCCTGCTATCCCCCGTTTCTCTGTCTCCTTCCTTTAATTCTGCACCAGCCTCTCTCTCATACATCATATGGCCGGGGCTCAAAGACATGAATTTCCCATCTATTGAGACTTCTCTGTAATTACCTTGAGAGGAGGAGGAGGAGGGGGAGGATAAAATGGGGAAGTGAAGAGAGGGGGGCACATATTAAAAGTGCCTGAAAAAGAAATACTCTGCATTCTTCTATCACTCTTCACAAATGCAATAAAAGAATGAAGAGGAGGGTGGAGGGGGGCGGGTGGAGGAGGTGTTGGGTATGAGGGTACATAAAAATGGGGTGCGTTCCAGGAGAGTTGGTCCCCGGAGGGAATCTGAATAAATTAATCACAGCGATTGGCTTTCTTTTTTTTCTCGCCTCCTCTCCTCTGGCAGGACGCTGTCATCTAATTGGGCCCTGCCTCTGCGCGTGCTTCTGATTGGCCGAGAGGGAATGTGAGAACCTGGAGACCCCGGCCAACGAGGCTGACAGGGGCTCAAAGGGCAGCTTCTCTCCCCGACTTGAATGGAGGGGAGCCGGGGAGGTAGTGGGAGTGAAGGGGGAGGTAGAAGGGGGGACACTATTATACAGCTACTAATGGAGCGGCGGATTTGGAGTGGGATAATTAAAACCAATGGAGGTGGGGGAGGCGCGAGGGGAGTGTGTATGTGTGTGTGTTTTCATGTGTGCATGTTCACATGTTTGTAAGAGAGGAAGAAAGAGCGAGAGGCCACGAGAGGCAAAGGAGCGAGAGGAGAGAGAGAGAGAGGGTGAACCCCACCAACAAAAGCAGGGATGTGTCCCCCCCGCCCGCTGTGGGCTCCCAATAGCCAGACATCTGCCTCATTATAGCCTGCACTTCACTGCATGCTGCCCATTGTCCGCCGCCATTCTGTTTGTGCACACCATTCTGAGGCCGGCAGAAATAGCTGCACAGCCACAATGTCTCTTAACACAGAGCGAGTGGTGGCCCGCAGGAAGTGTTTTGTTTTGAAAAACCTGCCTTGAAATCGGCCATTGCTGGGGAGAGACAGCGATACCCTGGAAGCAAAGTGGGGGAATCACACAGCCTGCTCTGGGCTCCCTTCGCAGCGCAGTCAGAGGAGACTCTGCAGGTTTCATTCACACCACAAGCACTGCACCAGGTGGTTTTATTGATTATCGGTTTTAACAAGGCAGAGAGGATCTAATCAGTGAAATCACCTGCTGCAGTGAGGTGAGGCTGCACTTTGTGGTCGCGGCCCAAACGGGAGCTTGAAAGGAGGAGCAGCGCTCATCCCTGCAGAGTTCCAGAGTTCGTCCATGAATCTCTAAGAGAGGCGCTTAAACCGTGTCAACAGAAGTTCATCGCTGCTCCATTTCACACAATAAATCAATTTTAAACAGATTTTCTCTTCAAACAATTGAGACCACGTGGACACAGAGCTGGGATATTCTGCCCAGGTTTGCTCTGTTTAACCTGAGTTGTAAAATAATAAAATATTCACTAAAGCCCAAACGCACTGGTGGTGAATGAGTGCAGGTGTTTTCACTCACCTTCCCTCTTCACAGGACCGAGTGTGCGCTCCTGTCGCACCTGTCGCACCTGTCGCAGGGGGACGACTTGCACCTTTAGGATTCTTACAGGACTTTCCCGCTGCAGGCACAGGGTGAAAGGCTCAAGAATAATTAACAGCTTAAATGATGATTGTGTGGAGCAGAGCCATGATTACTGTTAGCTTACACCTGTGCTTTTCTACACCTGCGATTTTGCTGAGCTCAGGTAACTCCCAGTCCACTCCAACCTTAACCTTATGGTCTTTGAGTTGAGTCAAATATCCAGTGAAAAGGTTCAGTCCCACCAGGAATGCTGAACCTTCAGCACCTTGAAGTCACCGGAGTTAATGCAAAACCAGCCTCTTTGCAAGATCTTGCTTTTTCCCCAATAATAGAATATGTTAAACTTGAAGCGACTCGACCAAAATCATCCCACTTAGACCCACTTTTACAAGGCAGCGTGAAACAAACATCAAGGCTCGATCTTCACAAACAAAGCTGATAGAGACGGAACATTTCAGAAGGCGCGAAATTTAAGGAAGCAGAACAAGTTCAGAGGTGTGTTTACATTAAGTGCAGGTCACAACAATGGGAAAAGACTGACTAAAAACTAAGCGATGATATTTAACATTCGTAAGAGTCGCCTGCTGTGTCTGTGGCTGATTCACAGCTGCACCGTTTATTCACCCGAAAGCAACAAACTGAAGCTTCTGCTGCTTCTGTCGCTGATTCACAAAACACTCCAGGAAGAGCTCTGACTTTCCGGTCAGATGCACAGACGGCTTCTGCAGGATGATCCTGTGTGTGTGTGTGTGTGTGTGTGTGTGTGTGTGTGTGTGTGTGTGTGTGTGTGTGTGTGTGTGTGCAGAACTCTCACTGCAGGGATATAAATCTGTTTATGCAGTCACATTGTGGGGAGTCACCTTCCTTATGAGGACAACACAAGTCCTCATAATGTACATCAGCAAGTGTCAGGCTTGGATTAAAGTTAGGTTCGGGTTAAGGCTCAGCCGTGGTGGTTATGGTTATGGTTAGAGCGAGTCTCCTATGCAATGTGATGGAAACTTGACTGTGTGTGTGGTCATGTTTTGCTCTCATTGTGGGGACATAAATCTGTTTAGACGGTCAAAGTCCCCAAAATGTCAATCACTAAGTTTCAGGGTGAAGACTGGCTTTAAGGTTAGGTTTAGGTTAGGGTTAGATTTAGGGAAGTAGTGGTTATGGTGTGTGTGTGTGTGTGTGTGTGTGTGTGTGTGTGTGTGTGTGTGTGTGTGTGTGTGTGTGGCCATGTTTTCCTCACATTGTGGGGGCATAAATCTGTTTACACAGTCACATTGTGGGGACTCGTGTTCCTCATAGGGACAAAACCAAAGTCCCCGTAGTAAATTATTAAATGTTGGGGTGAAGACTTGAGGAAGTAGTGGTCATGGTTTGGTTTGGGTGGCACGGTGGTACAGTGGCAACACTGTCGCCTCACAGCTAGAAGGTCCCAGGTTCGATTCCCGCCTGGGGCGCTGTGGGCGTGTCCTCCACCATGCCGTTGGTGCCTGCTGCACGAGGAAAGTTCTCCCCGTGTTCTTCTGTTTCCAAGAAATGAATGTAAGTGAATGTGAATGTATGTCCATGTCCCCAAAAGTGATGGAGACACGACTGTGTGCAACTCTGTGTATGTGTGTGTGTGTGTGTGTGTGTGTGTGTGTGTGTGTGTGTGTGTGTGTGTGTGTGTTGGAATGCCAGACCTGTCTGCTGCTCACAGAAGAGGAAATCAATCATGTTGTCATCTTAACTCTTCTAATAGATACGGTTGGACAGACACAAGGTTTTCAGAGCCAACAAGTCTTGTTGCAAGTAAAAATGCTGTTAAGGAAAAATTGACCATAACGGATATTTTATAGAGATAAAAACAACTGTCTCTACCTGCTCTGGCATTTCTGCTCGCTTGCTGTTGCTGAAAAGCTTTGCAGAACTGTTTTCTCTTTTGTTTTCTGCCAGTGCTGCCTCATACCTGCACCAGTCTTTTGCGCATTATAAGTCAAATATTTGGGCTTTTTTTTTAAGGATCACAGTGGAAAATCTAGTGAAACAGCAATTAGACCATCATGGGGCAATAAAACTGTTTGATTCATTAGGAGGGAAACTTGATTCACAACTAGAACGCGCTTAAAATCAATCACGAACACCTCTGCGCTCTGAACACACAGATTGTGCGACTGTTATTTTGCTAAAAACTGAAGGCATCAGACTGACTGGTTGACTCTGGCGTCCAGTCAAAGTGAATTTCATTAGTCTGGTTGCACTCCACTGGGTGGGGATTTAGTCCAAGGCTGAATAATAGCTTTCTCTAAACTCTAACTTTCATAACAAGCTATGACAAGATAATCTGAGAGACTTTTGCTAATTCTCTGCGCTAATTACATTTGTTGGGTTTGTGTGTTAAAGGTGTTAACGCGTTTGGCTAATTAATCACCGCAGAAGACTCCCATGCTGCTCTGCTGCACACGTTCAGCAGAGAGGGCGAGAGGGAAGAGGAGAAACCACCTTCATCACTGCAGTTTTTTTAACCTTTTATTCCACTTCTCATCTTAAGGGTCTACAATGACTCAGACTTGAGCTCATGCCTTTGATGTTGCTGATGAACAAAACAGGCGAGCCTCAGAGAGCCGAGCGTTTCATGTGAATATTTCAACAAGTGACAATTAGTCCTTCATTTTTTATTGCTTCTCTGTGTCTTCTTTTTTATCCGTTATGCTGTATTTTCTGACACCATCTTATGCATTTAGACAGAGATCAGAAGACATGCTCATGTCTGTCAATGGACAGATAGAAAGAACCAGCGACCATTCATGACTCAAACCTATCACACGTCTGAACCACAGCTTGATTTGTAAGGAATGCCTTCACCCCCCAAAAAAAGAAAGTAAATAAATAAAAGCGTCAAGACAACCCTGGCCTGCCTGCACATACCAAACGGGCACTTAGTTTCAAAGCAGCGCTGCCCACCACGGCCCGCATACTTTCATATACCGTGCTCCCTTTCTTCTCAGGGCCTGAGGTGAATGTGGCCTTTGAGAGTGGAGGGAAAGCAAACATGTAGCCGGCAGCTCTCGCCTGGGAAAAGAACATCCAAACTGAGTGGGCTGTCTTCAGAGCGACAGCCTGTGCAAACAACCTGAGAGGGCTTCATGAGAGTGGGGGGACTGCTGGGTGACTGAGGGGCTTCATGGAGCCAGTTGGGGTCCTACCTTTCTTCCAACAGAGGGTCTTTAACGTTTTCAGGCTGCCGTCGGACTCAGAGATGGGGAGATAGGATGCAAAACGACATTTGAAAAAGCAAAATCAAAATGATTGATAGCGCGAAATCATAGCAAATTAGGGTGCCCCCCCTCAGTGGTTTCACTTGGCACAAAGAGGGAAGTGTTTTAATTCCCAGAAATTCATGCAACACACTCCGTGATTAACCCTGCTGGGGTGTGATGTTTTATACCAAAGGTCACATTTTATCAAATCTGGATCCAGGTTCAGACTCTTCAGCACAGTTTTACATATGATGAGCAACATCACATGAAATGCTGATTAAATAAACAAGCCTTATTTTGAATTTCTTGATCTAAACACCGAAAATCTTGAGTCAGAACAACTACAACTGAAGTTTTATTCTGGCCTTTCGGTAACTGTCTACTGTCTGCGCAGACTTAACTTGAGAAAACTGCTGCCTGTGCGTTTGGTGCATGACTCTTCACAAGCAAAACAGAAAGAGAAAAGATAAAGGGTTCAAAAAGAGATGATTCGGACTATTTTAAATGTCCCTGGAACCAGATCCAAATGAACCTGACCAACTCAGCCTCATTGAGACCAGAAGAAACCAAACATAAACCAGAGGAAATTACAGGATGGTGGTCGGTCCGTCCTTTTTTTACTTCTTGCTTTCTCGGCAAGTTTGTAATTGACTGATGACTTTTTGGACCTGGACAAGCCTCCAAACCACACATCAGACCTTAATTTGTGCATCATCCTCATTGAGAGGAGCTGATGCAGCTCTTCATGACGGCTGCTTCACTTCAGTTTGAAGCTCGAAAATCTTGCCTTCTGCAGCTTTGGATCATTATTTGTGAAAACAAAACTTCAGGTAATGTTATATAGGGATTTTTTTAGATAAACTCGAGTATGGGCTCTTGCCTTGGGCTGAGAATCATGAAGCATTTTTCACGCCATGTGGGGACCCACTGGAAGTGGGTCAGTACCTCATTTGAGGCCCCAACCCATAATTCACACAACAACGCTAAACATTTTTCCTGAAAAACAAAGTAAAAAACGTTTTTCACTCTATCTGACTGAGAAATCTGTGCCCCATTGGTTGTGAAAACAACAAAAAGCATCCTGCACAGGTAGATAAAGTTAGCGAACAGACGCCGTGAATAGAATCATTCCTCACTTTGCCTATCAATGAGCAGTTGAAGGGGTTTGAATGTGGAGCGATGCGGCTGTGAGTGCTCGCAGGGGGTTTACTGGCTTGTTTATCCAGCGTCCCCCAAGTCGTGACTACTGTTCACACAGCCAGGATCAGAGCCCACAGATCCGGGCTTTGAGTGTTTAGCCCGTGGATTAGCTATTGTGCCGGCCTAGCAAGATCACCCCCACCCACAGCTCAGTGGCCACCCCACCCACAACACCAACTCCACTGTGGGCACCCAGCACCGAGGGGGGTCAAAGCCCGGTATTCATGCAGAATTTGAGAATAAGACGGCTAATTTGGGACCTAGTTGTCTTCTTCGTCAACTGAAGTTTATCATTTTTGCTGCACATCAGGCTGCATCAAGTTCAGGATGTTCAAAGTTGCTGAACTGGCACTATTTTACGAAGACGTAGAGGACATTTTAAGGACTCCACTGATTTTACGTGTAACCTCTGTGGCTCTGGAGACTGCATGCTGTAACTATGTCTGCTGAGCACATCAACGTCCAGGACTCGTAGAAACACTGCAGAGAAGCACTGAATGGACGGATTAAACTGTTCATCAAATGCAAACTGAAGCCGCAGGTTGTTGATTTCCATTACAGTTTGTTTACAGATGAAACAAACCCGTTATGCAGCGAGCTGCAGAGGTGGAGGACGGTATATTTCTGAACTTTGGAAACGGCCGGGCTGCAGTTTCCCGCCTCCCGGCTCCAGCTCTGTTCTTAACACAAAGACAAGGGAGTGGTAACAGTCTTCTCATGTAAGTCCCAGAAAAAAAGGATTTTCCCCCGATGTCACAGTGTTCCTCAACACTGCATTACAAAGCGAGTTCAAGCTGTAATGGAAAGTGTAGCATCAAGTGTTTTTGGAGGTTGACTCGTTTGATTTCGGCCTCTTCTGCATCAGTTTTGACCACTTTGTACAATCTGTCTCGTAGCATTACGCAAGCAAAATACTAAATCTCTGCTGTTTCATATTCTGTGTTCATACAATATGAAAATATTCCAAAAAGAAAAAGACTCCAATCTCTGAAAGTCCCTTCAGATAAGCATCAAGGCAAAGCTTTTCTGCACAGTTTTACAAAAACATCTCATTTTGTATGTCCCTTTTATTTGATGGGTGGAAATATATGACATCAGAATACATGTGAGGATTTTTTCATGGCTAAATGGCCATCAACAAAGACAACACAGTGAAGTCACCTTATTGAGTCATATTGTTCGTCCTCCCTCAATAAATACGGACAATGATATCAGACTCTTTTTTTAGGAGTGTTGGACAATGAAGTCTTCGTAAAGAAAGAAAAACCCTCAGAGGTTCAAAGTATGATGGTTTTGTCAAAAACAAACGCCACAATGCATCAAATATCCATTAAAGAACCATTTTATAGTGGTCTTGAAGTAATATTTTTCTTACAGCAAGTAAAACATGCAGCCGTAAGGGGATCTGGAACTGTTTTCTTACCCTTGTTACCTTGCGGATGTTTGAGTTTGGAAATTCTTGACATGAAAAACAATGAATTTTACACCTAATTTAAGAATCTGGTCAAACTATGAAATAGACTATAAAAACCAAACATTGAAAACTGACATTATTTACAGTGCATAACCATTTTGGGCCAGCAGCCTGTGACACTGTAGCTTCCAGCCAAAAAGATTTGTCCGCTCTTAACCAGGAGAATTTAATATGAATTCAAGTTTTATGATTTCAGGCCGCGTGTAATAAACCTGTACGCCGTCCTTTCACACAGCACCACTGTTCATGCCACATAGCTGCAGTGGCGAGGTGATGGCCTTCCTGAGCACCGGGGGCAAACAGATGGTCGACAACAGCCCAGGAGAGATGCCTTTGACTGGCCGGCAGCGTCAGGAGCTGCCAACAAAAAGCTCTCCAATCCGAGGCCCGGAGAGGGAACAATGGGCCAAATGCAGGGTGAGTCAGTCCTCATTCACTCAGCAGCTGGCTGAGAACCAACAGGTCGGCGTAGACAGCACTCCACATAGACAAGAAGAGGGGAACCTCACTACAACGAGGCGGAGAGGGAGAGCTCGTCGGCGAATCATCAAAATCATCAGAGAACCAATCAATGATGGTGTAATCCCAAACCTCTTTGTTGGCTGGCGGTTTTGTTGTAGCACCTGCTTGACACCTTGGCACTTTGATCATTCAGTCCCTCATTTGTTGAAGGGAATTCTCCTTTTTCTGACAATGCCCAGGTTCACGTCACTTCTGATGTATCGCACTTTGGTTTTTTGGGAATGTGCTCACTACACTCATATGTGGATGGACTCAGACTTAGACACTTAGCAGAGACACGTTCACATTTTCCCTGTTTTGTCTCTGAGTGTGACCCAGAACAAGCCAGCAGCTCTGACTCTCACATGGATGTATGAGACAGATTCGGCAAATATTGAATCAGTCCATTTAAATGCATGTTGAACGCGAGTGGAAACCTCGCAGGGCATGAGTGTTCGTTCCTGATGTAATTCATTCAGATTTTGATAATTATTTCTCCCAGCAAAGAAAACTGCTAACTGGGTGTGTTACAAGCGAGGATGTAATTTCAGCTTTGCCTGCATTTCCAGCCCTCGACCACGGCTGTGAAATAAACACTCACATAGCACAGATACCAGTGGAAAGAGCCACCTCATGTCTTTTTAAAGGGACTGTTAAGTGATTTATGCTGTGCAGCGAGATGTGTTTTAACTGCCTGTCTCCCCGTCTTGCTGTCTAATGACATTTCTGCCCACCGGTCCGTCTGTCTCACTCTCTGCTAGACGAGGCAGCCTGACTGAGCCCTGTTAAAGTTAATAGCTCTCCAAAAGCACAGAAGCCCAGACAGGCCAACACCAATAAAACTCAAGCAAATTATATCAGAGAAAAAGAGGCACCGAGGAGTCATTTTGTTATGGGGTTCAGCATTCCTCGGCTTAGGAGAAGGAGTCTTGCGTCACGCAGGAATAACTCTGGAACGCTGCAGAAATGATGCAGACTGTGGGCCTGAGTATGCACACTGACTCTTGGCATGGCTGAGACATTGCCGAGGCCTGGCTTCGACATCCTGAGAGGGTGAAAAGTGTCCTGGCAAAGCTCCCGTCCTCTTAGCCTCTGTCATACACCGTGTCCTGTGGCAGAGAGCCATTATTAGACATCTGGTTGTTACTTTCCACCAATATACAGTTTGCTGAAAGTCAGCAGAATGTCGAGGTGGAACCAGCTCCAGACTGAGCGTTAAGGAGACATGTTGTAGCCTGCTTTAAAAACGATTTGTGTGTTTATTAATGGAAAATGTCTGAAATATTGTCCACTTATCTCAACTCTTCTAAGAGATCGAAGTGGGTCGTTATAGATGAAAACATTGACCTTTTGAGGTTCTCTGTTCTGTTTAACCAGCACAGTCCTCCAAGAAATTATGACCACACTGGGCGATTCTGCAGCGTGATTTCCATCCAGTGCCAGCATTCAGTGCCAATGCAGGAAGGAGTGTGTCCGGAACATAGCAAGGCACAAAACAAGTGAGGACTTCAAGTTGGAGTGAGTAGCCTGTCTGACTTTTATGCCAGAGAGCAGGGTTCACTTCCTGTCTCAGATCTAAAAATGCTTTTTCCAATCGTGCCACAGTTGTTTAGTGATCTTGAACGTTCCCTGAAGTCGTCTGCAGCCGTGCTAGCAGCTCTGTGCTTTGAGCTAACTGCGATCATGCTCTCAATGTTAACATGCTTATGTTTCACAGGTATACACTCACCATCTTTGCATGCTAACATGCTAACATTTGCTAATTAGCACATAACAAGAGGTACAGCTGAGGCTGGTGGGGATGTTGTTTTGCAGGTTTAGTCAGGAACCAGAGTTAAAGACAAATTCACATTTTGACCTGATGGTGTTATAGATGGAAAGCTAAAGGCTCTGAGGCCCTTACAGCATTTTGGGGAAGGCTATGCAATAGCTGTAGAGTCTGGACCAAAGTGGTGGGTGTGCTGACTGATGCTACTTTCCCTTGAGCCTCTTGGCTAAAAGCTTTGTCAGTAAGCATATTCTAGGGTCCCTGAGGGCTGAGAGGTCCCTGACGTCAAAGGCTGCAACCGATGACACATATAACACACCTTTCTATGTGTGTTAACATAATCCACCAGAGAAAAGTCAGACATGCTCACACAGTGCTTCAGTAATCTGCTCATGAGTAATTTCCAATCCAGTCCAACGTCAGTCAGGAAGAGATGAGCTGTAAGTCAAGTTTAATATATTACCACTATGCCTTTAATACTACTCAACAAGCAGAGGTTCATGTAGTGACGATGACACATGGTTTGGCCCGGTCTCCCAGTCTGGCTGTCTGTGTGGATCCTAGTCTGGACTGGAAGGACTGGATCCAGCATTCATCAGTGATACAACAGACATCAGCATGTTCAGAGAGTGTTAATACAGTCAAAGACTTTCGACTCAGCTGCTTTCACAAACAAACATATGACATATTCAGCTACTATTGGACCCCAGTCTCAGGGGGCGTGTCAGGAGGGGGCATTTTCCTAAAGTCTGATTGGTTATCTGCCCAGTGAGAGGAGGGGGCTTTGTTCAAAGAGCTGTTAAATGAAAAAATTAAACACAGAAATGTAAGAAAGATATAAATCAGTGTGCCACTTGGGCCACCCCAGTTAAAAAGTCCAGACACGCCACTGCCTGTCTCTGTGTAATGGCAGCTCACTGCTCGCCCAGACCCAAATCCCCGGGCACTGCTTCTGCCAAGCAGTGTAAATATTTAGGGTCACCCGTCGCACAATGGAAAATGAAAGCCATGACTTTCACTGTGTGTGTGTGTGTGTGTGTGTGTGTGTGTGTGTGTGTGTGTGTGTGTGTGTGTGTGTGTGTGTGTGTGTGTGTGACAGAGAGAGAGAAACGCAGAGAGCACTGTATAAGCATCAGTGTGTGTCTGTGTATACATTTGCATGTCTTTGTATTGTATGACAGTACTGTGCACATTTGTGTGTGTGCACTGAAGGCAGCTCTTATCCATGTGTGTGCTCATGAGCGCATGTCTTTGTGTGTGTGTGTCTGCCTGTGTTTAAATGCATTTGGGTTTATGTGGACAAAAGCCAGCAGCGAATACCTGCAAGTGTCTGTGTGACACCCAGATTCCTTTTTCTTCCCTTTCGTTTCCATCCCGGGCCGCGACTCAGACAGGAGGCAGAAAGCCGTTATCTTTGTGATGTGGAAGCCGTGGCATTCGGGGCACCACATTAATCACTGCTCAAGAAATGGCTCTCCGCTTAACATAAACACCATCCTCCAGAAACAGAGCACGACACACTGCAACACTGCCTTTACTGTGTCATTCAGCAGCCTCAGTCCTTTAACTCTCACTGTAGCTTCCATCTTCAGGCATTTTGCTTTTTTATATATAACACCTGGTTTTATTTCAACAATAGAGAAGAGAAAAAGCGAGTAAATTAACCACAGTTTCTCTAGACTGACTACAAATGACTTAAGTATTTACTGCTTCCCCTCATAATTTTGACCTTGTCAGGGTAAATTAACATTGGGACCATCAAACAACACCAAAACTCTCCACTAAAACCTATGAAATCCATCAAGTATTTCCACCTCCTTAACGCAAAATGACCATTTCTGCCTTTCTAGCTGTTTGGATCATTGTAGGATACAGAAGGCCATTGTTCCTGGTTTTTACATTTGCACCCAAAAACAACCAGATTTGATCTGCGGCAAAAAAGTAGAAGGTTAGTTTCAACAAATTTCTCTCTCCACGCACCCAAAAGTACACATATTTAACATCCATATAAACAGTAATTTATTTTGTGATTTTCTTTTAAAAATCCTTAAAGGTTTGGTCCATATTTAGCAGAATGTTTTATATAGAAAGCAGCAATTTGTGTCCGCAACCCGCTCATCAACATGTCATCAGCAGGATACGCACAATATACACATGAGCACACACTGTACACATACCAGCTGTGGATTGCACAACTGATATTTTTAAGAAATATACGCAGGATTTCCCATTTCCCTGAAAAGAGCAGACATGATAGCAGCAGGCCAGGAGGAGAAATTGTGAAGAAATGCAACTCGAGGCAAAAAGGCTGAAAGGTTTGATATATTAGAGCACATAAACCAAGAATACTGTTTGTGGGGGGGTGGGGGGGGGCGGGGGTGGGGATGTGATCCAGGAAGACAGAGGTGACTTTCAGAATAAAAAGAAATCCTGTGTTATTAGTGAACAGGCCTACACTGGGAGCATTTACAGGCACTTTGAAAAGAGCCTCAGAGACCTTGCGACGAAAGGAAAACTATCTGGAGCCACGGGGGGATAAATATAGCTTAGTGTGTGTGGCCTGTGGTGGGTACGGTGGGGCCTATGGGGCTCCTTCACTCATGGAGAATAGACAGCTTTGACCCCACAAGGAGTCACAGCAGCACTGGCCTGAACAACTCATAACAGTATCATCGCTCAGCGTTTTTACAAGAGGTAGGACAAGGTCTCCGTCCCACATTTGAAACATATTAAACTGGATAAATAAACTACTGAATAAATACCTGTGTCTGTCGCCTGTGTGACTCACCTTGAATGGTCTGCATTCAGCTGGAACGCTAACAGGGCTCTCTTGTGCTCTCTTTGCCCTCAACACTCCCACATACAGTCACCCTGTTGTGACCTTCGCTGGTCATAAACAGCGGTGGAAAGTACCCATTTACAATCATGCTACTGGGAAGTGTGGGTTAATTTATCCTCTGTTATCCTCCAAGGGTGTACATTTACTTCTGGTGAAGAATTTCAATGAATTACTCTACTATTCTTATTTAGGAAATTTTTGTATGGAGACTCAAACCAGCATCAATCAACATATTAGCATTGAGATGGAAGAGTGTTGCTGGGAGAATTAGCCTATTTTAGCTTTTTGTTTTGGTTTTACAGTATTTAAACTATGACTTAATGGCACGACACTATCAAACACACCAGTAAATATCTTTTTCATGCAAGCAAACTTTAGTAAACCCACTGAATGCTGCACCAGACGCACAAAGTTAGCAACTAGCTGGTGAAGAAGGTGGAGCATTTAGCGGCTAAAGAGCCAGACTTTTTTCTCAAGAGCTGCTGGAAACCAAACCAGAGTTAAACGCAGAGTGAATATTGTACTTTCATTCATCGGGTGGACACAAACATGGCTTAAAATGAATGCTAACATTTGTATGTTTTTGTTGGATGTGTAACACGTTAGCCAGAACAACTTTGTTAGCTTATGGTCTAGAGTTAGCGGTGTGATCACTTATTTTGATGTTTTTCAAGGCCCAAACTTTGATTTAAGATTTAAATATTCTTATCAAACCATAACAAATAACTGTGTCACATTTTTAAACCACAATAGCAGTTAGCAACTAAGCTAACAACGCTACGCAAAGTAATGGAACAATAAAACTGCTTTGTCATTTGTGTTTTTGCTTGGAAAAGGTAAATTTGGCGTGCCTGTAAGTTGAATATTCCAACATTTTAATGCAAATTTACTTTCACTTTGTGTTTATTTGAATTTTCCATGTTCTTTACTGTGTTGAACTACTAAATATTGTAAAGATACAGTAAAGAGGGCGCTTTTTGGGATTATTGCCAGACTGAATCTTTGCATCCAGATCAAACTCCTGACTTTTACCACGTTGCATTCCTTTAGTCTTTCTCTCATATGGAGCATAAAAGGCATAAAAATACCATGTCATCTAAATCTAAAAAATACATCTTTCATCATTTCAGATATCAAAGTTGTCAGTGGCTCTAGCTGCCTCACAACTTTCAGACCCTGATTTAAACAACTGTGACATAAAATAGTTTACCCAGCAAAGCTAAATTAGAGTCGGATGGAGATATGGAGATACATCTTTCATCGCTTTGAGCGGATTCAGCTCAAAGTAATTCAGGTCATCCTGCATTAGGGTCTTTGTCAGCACTTTGTCGGAGTAGCTGAGGTTTAGAAGACGAACGGCAGCTTTGATGCCTGATTGGCTTAAGGGTTCTTGAAGTGTGCGTCCAAGAAGCAAAAGTGTTTGACGTCAAGAGACTTCAATATTGGTGTTAAAACACGATGTAATGGGTTCTTTCTCCGTGAGAACAAGACATGATGGGATTAGTGAAACGTGGATTGTCCAGATTCTCACTTTGTGTGTTTTGCATCACAAAGCAACAGCGCATCTTCGTCTCAGTCTCAGCTGCACGTTCATAGAAAATGGACTGCACTAAACACAAAGTGCAGCGAGACAGTGGCCACAGATAATACGATGAAGCATTACTTCAGCTGATCTGAGGCATCCATTTTCGTTGACTTGTTTAACGCCACATCAGGTACATCTATGCCTCCAAATACGTGAGATTAAACATGAGATTTCCCATCAATAATTATCACTTGAATCTTGATATAAATTGTATTTCAGTCAGCCAGCTAATGTGGAATTGATTATTATGCAAATGAAGAATGTGTACAGGGATGATATTTGGCTCTCATTTCACTCAGCAAAGCAAAAACATTATATATGCATGTACATGCATCCAGCTGAATATGGTCATTTGCATATCGCATTGGTTCCTAGTGTGCCCATTGAAGTACTCCCAACCTTTCTATCTCCACCACTTTGCAACCACATCTTGGCTCTACGTGTCAATTAACTATCGAAATCAATTGATTAAGATTTTGATAGAACAAACACTGAATCCACTCCACAACTGAACTTTTCCACAGAACTTTTCATTATCAGCCCACCAGGTGTTATAAATTAGCCTGCGCTGAGTTCAGGGATGCAGCACTTTTGGGGGCAAATCTCGTGCCAGAGGAGATTGATGAATCCCAGGTAAAGTAAAGGGATCCATTCCAAACAGTTAACAGTGGTTCGACCTACATTTTCCACAAACACAATGCTAATCTGAAGCTCATCTCTGAAGGGCTCTACCTGCCAGGCGTGGTGATCAGTGATTAGAGCTTTAATTTAAAGTGAGGCAGGTGAGCCATACAGCCAACATGTTCATTTATATTCCTGTGGGAGCTGAAAAGGGTGTGAATCAATACCAGTGACTCAAAGACTATCTCAGCATGTTGAAATTCACTGGCTTTCACAACCCTAATCTGTTTTGGAACAAATTCTCCCCGCCTATACAAATTTTGGACACGTAATTCAACTGCAATGCTACTCATTGGTCTTACTGGTGGCTTTCCTGGACCAACCACTGGCTTTCAATAAAAATTCAAATATCAGCCAGTCGATGCTTTACTTAATACGAATTCATGTAAATTCATAAGAGGAAATCGGGCACTCCTGTAATAATAATAATAATTATAATTCAGGAAAAGACATCCCTCCAGCAGTAAGGGCACAATCACAGCATCTTGGTAATTTTAAATACAACAAATAATAATCAGAATAAAACTGTTGACACATTTCAGCATAAAGATTTAATCAGAGCATGAATGATGCATGAAATGCATCTTTTGAGCTATTTTGAAGAAATAGTTTTGATAGATAGATAGATTAGATGAAACAGACAGAAAATCCGTCAATCCAAAGCTGTTCTCATTGTTTTCATCTTTAAAATCTCAGTCAAGATGAAGTCTAATTCTATTTGACACCTGATTCTGCTGTTAAAGGCGGCGTGGTTAACACCATGTGGATCATTAAATGAAATGTTTTGAAAGGGAATTTACAGAGCTCGCCTCTAATGTGTTCTTTCCTCATTTCTGTCCTCAGTCCACAAGTCTGTGCTGCTGCTATCAGCTTTGAAGGGACTAAAGTTAGTATGTTTTTCTGTTCTTCAGCAGCGCAGCTCTTTCGCTCTCTCTAAGTTTTACTCTCTGGAAGCACACTATATAATTTTCTCTAAGCCAGCCGAGTCTCTATTTTTTTCCAACCACTAATTAATTATAATTCAGCACAGTTTGATGCAGTCAGGCCAAAGGAATGCCGGAGCCTGCAAGTCGAGTTTAGAGGAGAGGAGGAGGAGGCTGACAGAGGGATGGATGGATGAAGGGAGGGAGGGAGTCTGTGGTTTCTATCTAGCTCGCAGGCTCTGCCCATTGAAGGGATTTGATTGCTTGTATGACCAAAGTCTCAGAGGCAGGGACACAACACGCTGCTGACTGCAGAGGTGTGACCGATCACGCCACAGACAATTACCAAGGCCGGTCTAACCTCGAGCAGTTAATAGCTTCGGTCCCGGGTTGGTGTTTAGATAAATGAGAAGCGCTGAGGGACAAAACATCAAATGCAGCAGGTCCAAACACTGACAAACCCACAGCTCTTTCACAATGCAATGTGGGACGTGTTTTCACAGCTTTACTAAGCATTTCAGGCTGAAATGCCACTTTTGATGCCTTTTGTAAGACATTTCATAAAGATCATGTCCCATGATTCGAATATAATTTACATTTGATGCAGCATACATGCAAAAGAGAGGCAACAAAAATTTTAATTTAGCCCTTGTTTCATTGTGATTGCTTAGAACATGTAGATCAGCAGCAATCATGACAGTAACTGCAGAGCTGGCCGTGCTCACGTAACAAACCCTGCTGCCAGACAAGAATGTTAATGCTGGAAAATTCTGCAAAAACCAAAGATTGTATTTCATGCTGATATTGTGTTTTTAAGTCCAATGCAAAGTTTTTCAAATTCTTTGCAGAGTGTAAAAATGTCTTCGGTGACTCCTCTGTCTCTCTGTGCTGTAGGTGTGCGATCCCTCTCACCCTCCAGGCTCCTGGATCTCTGATGATGAGACACACCTGCTGAAGCTGCTCACCTGTTGTCCATCAGCTCATCAGCCCGGCAGCTCTTCACTCCCAGCACTGCTCCCACTTGTTGACGAGCATTGTTATAACCCCAGTGGATCTGCCTGTTCTCCCTGCACCTCCCCAGCCAGCCACGCTCACCCACATCCTCCGGTATTAGAAGTAAACAGCTTTGCTTCACTTTATTTCTGTGTCTGTGTGGCAGGCCGCCACAGTCTGAGGAATGAATGGGAAACACTTCTACATGCCCATCCACTGCCCCAAATTTCCACATGTGCTTTCTGCCTCACTACATACAGGACACATTACTTCCTGAGTTGGAGCTAAACGTACCATTGGCCCTAAATCATGAGAAGATGCAGAATCATCCAGTATGAACGTAACATAACCCTCTCGGAGCAGATTGGAGCACAGCCCTGTCGTATAGACTCAAACATGACTTGAGTCAGTTCCCCCACTGAATGAATGTGCTCTCCAGGCTTTTGGATATGCAGAAAAACGTATGCATCTCATGATGACATGCAGTTCATGGAACGGCAGAGAGGACGTCTAATGATGGCGGCCCATTTGAGATTTTCAGAATTATGGAGAGCCTCATTATATTTTTACCGCCTTGACATGAAAGAGAAACCTCAGAAGGAGGAATCATGCCAGAACTGCAAAGACAAACTCTCTGTTGACACCTCCTCGGCCGGCCTCCTCGACCGCGCCAGGGAATCACAGCCTGATGAAACAGCTTACCATATGTTTCACTCTGCAGACATGAGCAATCTGTACTTAAAATGAGCCTTAGGTATTCTGATTGGAAAACTGTGACTGACTTCATTTACATAAGTGGTCTTAATGAGGTGCTAAACTGAGGAAAGCTGTGCCTGTCGATTTTTTGCGCATGGTTGTAATTAGCACAGTAAATTCAGCCTTAAATCCCTCTGAACACTCTGGATGAAGGTGTCAGCTGAGCGGCTGAACACTTAAAGATTTCATTTTGTGCATTGTGCAAATTTTAAAATTCCACCTTGCTTTGAAAACCATGCTCATCTGTCACTGAGCAGGCAAAAGAGCGCAATTTACAGCCTTTGGCAGTAGCAGATGGAAAAAAGACTTTTACGAAGTCTCTCATCTCCAACATAAAAAATACAAGTTTGTTGTGTTCCAGTGTTTACCACAAAACAAATGTCAACCGAAAGTTTTGAAATTACAAAGCAGCTTGATTTAAAGACGCATTGAACTCCACTCTGTCATTTTTGCGGAATTGCTTTGAATACCCCCGTTTCCCATGTTCGACATTTTTGTGGTGATGCTACTTCTTTGTTCGTGCAGTTAAGCAGCCTCAATAAAAATTTCCCTCATTGATTCAGCAGACGGGTCTCGGCTCCTCAGCCTGCAGTATCAGAGGGCTCGCTAACGTAGGCCTGCATGGGTGGTCCGCCCGTCCTCCGTCACACAGGCCGACTTGTTCTGCAGGGGTGACGATGTCATCGCGGCCACGTCTGCATCCACACACACATCACACATTCAGGGGCTGCAGGTTAGGATGAGGGTGGGATGGCATTGATTTATGAATATGTTCCAGAGGAGGTTTCTTTCACAGCGAAAGGGATCAGTCCCGCCACCATCAGTGACTGTAGTGCACTCAAGCTTTGCGATGCACATTATCCATCTTCCGCTCTGCGTTCATGAGAAAGAGGAGCACCAGCCCAGACCTTAACCGCAGGGCGCTTTGGTTGAAACACCGCAGACCTTAAATTGAGCAGAAGATTCTGTTATGCAAATGTTTTGTAATGCAGGAGAAGCTTTAATAAAAAGCCTGCAGGGCTTTGCCTCGTCTCCGAGGCTAAAAACAGAATCTGGGAGGAACGGAGACATGAAGACAACAGCAGATGTGGCCGAGCATCCCTGCAGGAGGGTTGGCTGCCTGGAACACGACTGGATAGACCGGCCATTCCCGCTAAAATCAATATTTTGCAGCTGTCATTGGGCAAGTCACTGTCGCATATTTGATTATGTTGTTGTGAGCTGGTGAGGGGAAGCTCCAGGAAAGCATTCTGGCAGCTGGTGAACTCTCAAACTTTCTGAGAGTCCTGAAAGTGGAACAGCCTGCTCTCATGACATTTTGGGAAATGAGTACAGTGTTTTAAAACGCAAACAACAAGCTCCCTGCGAGGGAGATGTTTTCCCACATCAGCCGCAGGAGACTCAACAAGCTGCACTGTAAGCTCCTGAACGGGAGTGAAAAGCACAGGTGAGGAGGTGATGACGTGCACCCCGCGGTGACCTGGGTGCATTTAACAGTTCACCATAAGTTTTCTGTGGAGACGAAAGTTATCCGGCCTGGTTTCCAGAGCCCATGAACTGCAGGCTGTACGTTTTGCATTCCACAAAATACTGGCCAACGTTAAAGCAACCACAAATTAAATTAAGTGTGAATCAAATCAGTCCTGATGTCTTGGATGGGAAAATTAGTTTTCACTGATTTTATTACGGCCATGCTATTCTAATGAATTACAGAATTTTATTGGTCATTGCATTGTCATGCCATTGTTTTCCATCCAATCAGACGTCTCTGGCCACCAAATCGATACTGAACTGCCACATTTTTCTCTGTTCTATTTCGTGAGGCGCTCTAAAGCAACATTTCCCTTCTGGGACGAACAAAGTTTCATTTTAATTGTTTTTATTGTTGATGCACGATCGGGAGTCAGCACATGGTGTTTTATTTTGAAAATCTGACAGATTGTCTACACTGTTCTTGTGTCTAACTTCCTGTCTGGCTTAACGAGTCTGCTCTGTGCAGGTTGATTCATTGTCCGTCAAAAATAGACTCCGAGAAATGCTTCTGGGACGCTTCTGAAATGGACACAGTGCCCTGTTGAACTGCACCAATTGTCTAGAATGGCAGCGATCAGCTCCATCGTGGACAGAACTGACCTTAGACAAATTAAATTCCAGTGGATTTTAGAGGTTACACGTTAAAAAATCAACCTTATTTGAGTCTGCTTTGACAAGCTCAGATTACAGGACTTTTGGACAGATTCACCCCTCCTGACAGTCAGAGGGGAAATCTGATCTGGGTCCTTGGTCGTTACCCTGCATCAGCCAAGATCATTCGGTAATATGAGGGTTCACAGATCCAGTCTCAAACCTCCCGAACTGCTCCAGTTCTGCTCCATCAGGGCCGCCCTGATCATTTCAAACCTGTTTGATATTTAGGAGTTAAAATCTGGATGATTATGTCAATACTGTCCGACCAGGACTGCAATAGTCAACGAGAGACAAGTTCATTAGTCCAGCCAAGCAATGGCTAACGTTATCTTGAGGCTAAAGTTAGCGAACACACGCCTGTTAACCGATATTCAAACTGACAGTTAAAATCTCACCTCCATTTGTGGCTGAAGAGGAGACAACCTGTGCTTTTGTTTTTTTCTCCCTGCAGAGCTTCAGTACAGGAAGCTGTTGCCCCACGTCGGCCTCCATTTTGTTTACATCTGCTTCTCCATGAGGTCAGGAGGTGGTGCTCGGCTGCCTGCGGTGTGATAATCTTAATAACATCCTGCAGTGTGTGATGCAGTGTATTGTGTGCATGTCTGAGATTAGATAGGAAAAACATCTGTCAAGTTTCTCCTTACATGCGTGATGTTAAAATCACTTAGGGTTAGGGTTAGGGATTTTAAAACTCTGGTGGTTGTTCTTTCCCTTTTCAAGGTGCAGACGGTCATTTTTTAAACCAGCTTCTTATTTAAAATGGCTTGAAAATAAACGACGGCCCCCATGTTCACTGCAGTGAATCTGGTTTCCATCACTCAGTGACCAGCCTGGCCTTTTTAATTCTGCAGCGGGGCGGCAGTAACACTGGGGTGAATCCAGTAAAGCGCAGCCAGTGTTTTGGTCGGAGGTTACGGTAAGGAGCTCTCTGAATTGCTGTCCAGTTATAGCAAACCAGAATAACATGCTGCCCAAACACCCCCCCTCACACACACACACACACATAGAACACACATGGTTAGCATCCTGAATAACAGCTATATACTTTCACGCAAGAACCAATGCAGCTTTTTTACTCTGCCATTTTGGGGAACGGCAGCTGTGCCGTGGGCATCGCCACCACAGGGCGGTTGTTTGCAGAGACCAGTTTAGGTCTGTTTGTCTCCCAGTCGTCCCTCTGGGCCCCGAATGGAATAACTTCAGCCCCGTCCTATTACTGTTCAACCCCACAAAACCTAGTCGGAGGTGCTCGATGCTGCCTCCCTTCAAAATAAAACTGAGGAGAGAAAAACAAACCATGACATGAAAGTCTTTGATATCCAACTTTGAAACGATGGGTGGAGGCTGAGGCTGACTGCTTCATGTCAGTTTTGGGGGTAAATGAGAAGAATATGGTTTCGTTCTTGGCTATTTGTCCTCAACCCACAGGCTTACTAACTGTAACTAAGAGCTGACTGTTAGAGAAGGAATCCATGCAGGATTATTTTAAGCTTAAATTTACCAGCAAATTTCCGCTGCCCAACTGTAAAACTCCCAATTACGCTCAGCTCTGTCCAGCGGGGCATTAAAGGGCACCCGTTTGTTTCAGCCGGCCTGCAGAGAAGACTTTATTTGCACATCTTAATTCACACATGTGCACATTTCTCTGAATTACAAAACATGCACAGGCCTCTGAGTCCTCCCTCTGTTTTTTTTATTTTTATAGATATAAATACACACCCAGTTAGTCTGCAGTAAACCAGCTTTTATTGGGACATAAAACTTTTTTCCATCAACACCAGGCAACTGCTGCTGCTGCACACAGGGGCATTTAGGAGCTTTATACTAAAATACCTCCATTCTGGCTCCAGAGGAATTTGTTCATCACAAATTCACTAGAATCACAATCTTCTCATTGTTTTCCTCCTCTGAGCTCAAACTCTACCGGAGCTCTCGCCTCACTTTCCCTGCACAGATTATGCGTTTAACCTCTGTGTCCTAAAGGAAAAGGCTCGGCAAAACAAGCTTGGCAGAGAGTCGAGGCGTATCAATTAACCGGTGGCATCACTGAAGGCAAAACGAGGTGCGGCAATACAGCTGCTGGCTGTCGCGCTATAAATAGATCCAGTTTTAGCTCTGATTGCTAGACGTGGATCACGTGGGGACACGCCAAACATATCTCCAGACAGAAAGCTATAAACAGGTCGTTTTTTTCTGAGCCATAAATCAACTGTAATTCATGACGCTTTTAACTGATGAGCCGAGAGCTGATTGGAGTTTGATCAGGAAACAGTTTACACTGAAGAAATGACAGTCGCAATGTTAAATGCTTTCTCGAGGCGAGACTTCAAACTTGTATCAAGCTTTGCTTTACAAAAGCAGATCAATTACCAGGAAGAGAGGAGCTAATGAAAAGATGCTATTGAGTTGCATTATGGGAAGTGTAGGATCCAGAGTTACTGGTTTAGTTCAGATGGACCCAAACCAAACAGGTTTGTCATGCAGTTTGGTTTGTTTGGTTCTGGTTCAGTTTGTGTTCAAGCTAACTTTCTATAACCGAGAGGAGTAAATTTAAAGTCATACGGACCGACAGATAGTGATCCTGCTTCATCTGCGTCATCCAGAACAGTCCAATGAATCGTGTTTAGTCTCTGATTGGGAAAAAAAAAAAACAAGAGACAAACCTTAACAAGAGTTAAAAGGCGTTAGTGCATCATATTTTCCTGGTCTGGACTGAATGAACGTACGCCTTTGCTTTTGCATGAGATGCATGAGGCCTTCAGCTGATGTCTGCAGGGGTATCAGGGCGTATTCACACCTGCCTTGTTTGGTGTGAACCAAACCAAAAAAAATGGCTGGTGCTGACCTTTTGGGCTGGTGTGAATGTTCGCTTCCAGTCGAACCCTGGTGCGGTTCGCCTAATATGTGAAAGTGGCCGCGCTCGGTCCGACCCAGTCCTAAAAATTATACGCCTTTTTGGACGCTCTGATGCTCCAAAAGTCACGCAAACGTTTGTAACTGCATGAAACAAATCAATATAAGCACAACGAGTGCAACACGCTGAATCTCCATAATCTCCATAGTTTGTTTTCACCGGCGCCCTCCCACCCCTTTTTTACCGCGTTACCCCACCCCTGACCGTTTTGTCCAATGATTGAACAATCTTTCCACACATGTGGGTTTGTTCACAAATTCTGGGGCTCTTGCGAAAATTAAACCGCACCAAACCAAAAAGAAACGCTGTATTTTGGTCCGAACCAAAGACAGCGGACCAAAGGGCTTTCCTGGTCTGAATACGCCCTCAGACACTCAGGGAAAGGTGAGCTAGCATAACGAGCAAGAAAGTCTGGCAAATGGAGTACGGTGGGGTGGATGGATCGCCTGTCACGACCAAAAGATCAGGAAGTCACCGCAGAGATGATCCAAAACACACAGCCAACGATGAAATATTCAGCAAAGTGAGTGTTTAGAAACTGCACATATTGTACACATACACACACTCCTGCAATTCAACAATTTCAACATATGGCATTGGTTGTTTTTCTCATAAGAATACTGGCAATAGTATTTCTATGGGCAGTAGTTTGTTTTTTTAATGTTAATTAGTATTTTTCTAATCTGTACATATGCTCATATACATCTTATCTTATCTGATCTTATTTTCCACTGCGACTCCTTTCAGACATTACGCTGCTGCTGCTGCTGCAGAGTCATTTTCACTGACAGCCAAAGCGAAATGAATCTCATTCTTACAGTGGAAGCTGCCGTTACGGAGGAGGTCAGAGGTCACGACACGCTCAGATCTTACAGGACAACAGCTGACAAATACTCGAGTGTTTCTTTTTTTTCCTCTTGTTCCACACGAGTGCTTTCTGAGGAGCAGTTTGTGGTCGACGGTGCTGTTGTGTTACTGCTGAATTAGCGAGGATCTGCAGCGTGAGTCACTCAGAGGGTGAATCATGTTTTGCCATTTCAAGGGATTATCTCAGACTCATACATGAAAATTCTCACTTCTTTTGTTTTGCTCCTTCTCTTTATTTTTGCTCCACCATACCTCTCCTCCTCCTTGCTATACCCCATAGCTTCCTTTCTCCCCCTTTCACCTCCTTCTCACCTCTTCTCCTTGCCTCCTCCATCCTTCGCCACCCCATCAGCTGCTGCTGCTGTGGCAGCTTCTTGGGGGTGGGGCGGCGGAGGGGTTCGGGAGATATTTTCGTGGTGCCAGACAGACATAATAAAAAATAAAACTGGAGGGGTGGAAAGGAAAATCTATTAAAGGGGCTTATTCACATCTAACGTTGCAAATATTGCTTTTGGGATCCCTGAATAACATCTTTATAATCCAGGAACAAAACATCAGCCAAAGACACAAAGTTTGGCGGGCAGGAAACAAGAGGAGGCATTTTTCCTTCTTTACTGCTGAAGCTCATCCGCAGTCTGAATGAGTCTGCTGTGTGAAGAACACCAACAGTTGATTTAAGCATCTCTGAGTGGCACACGCCAAAATAAAACACCTTTGTGAGTCTACTCATTATGTGTCTGGTGGTGATTTTTTTTTTGCATTGCTGTTGAGGAAGAAAGCTCCTCCAGGTCAAAATGACAGGTTTGTTCTGGAGGAGGCGTCGAGTTTATTTGCACAGTTTAATGAAACACAGAAAATCTCACATCTCTGAAATCTCAGACAAACTTAAAAATGCAAGAACAACAAGGCTGTAAGTGTTCAGACATGCTAGCAGCTCTGTCGCACAGGTTTATAATTCATCCTGCATGTGTGTTCAACACATCAGTCCATCCACTCAGAACAGGCTAAAAGTAGTGATAAGATTAAAAAGACTGAGCCATTTGATCATGTACATGCTGCTGTCTTCAATCTCCCCTTGTTGCTTGTTTCTGTGCATCTCCTCATGTGATTTTTTTCTTTTCCAGCATCGCACTTGCAGTAACATACGGCCTCACATCATACGTCTTCATATTCAGCGTTAGCTCGAGTGCAGCGTCTGAAGCCTGTGAGCTCTTTGTATTCTCCCGGCTGTGCGAAGGCGGTGGCCGTCGAGGTGACAGGATTTTAATTTGTCTCGCTCAGCCCGCTGTCTGGCAGCGTGTGTTAATCGCCTAGACGCCACTCTAATGGTTTAACAATAATAACGGACCTGTTTAATAGAAATGAATTACCGTCATTATACAGCGAGGGCCTGCCAATCCCAGCGACTCTGGGCAGCGGCTCAGGCGGAGGGGGGTAAGCAGAAAGCTGGAGCTTACTTCTCACTTCTCGCCTCTGCAGCTAAGTGATAAGTGAGGCTGTCAGAAGATGGAAGATCTGCCTCCACAGACAGGCAGCTGTCAGGTAAGAAACATGGGACAGGAAGTGCTGTTTACCAGGCGGGGCTGCGCACCAATCAAAAGCAGAGTTCATCTCAATGATAAACGAATTACACGAGCCAGAACTCAACACGACCGGGGGAAATGAAAGTTTTCTCCAGTTAGAGTAAACAAATATTACTTTTACAGCCTGCGTGCTTTTAAAAAGGCTCCAAGTCTGACGTTCAGCTTGTCTTTACATCAGCGTATTTACACAGGACCATAAGATGGTTCATAAAAGTTTCTGTTGTTCATAACACAAACAGACAGCCAACCACTTTACTGCATGCGGCCAGGGCGCGAAAACACCCTTGCAGCTTAAAGAATAGTTGGATATTTTGGGAAGTTCACTCATTTTGATGCCGCCCTCATGTCTGTATGCTAAATACGTAACTGCACTTAGCAGCCACGGTTAGCTTAGCACTGAAAACAGGTGGAAACAGCTAGCCTGGTTTGACAGGAAAAAAAAATGTCTGTCCTCCATCACTGTGAAAGGTCATTAAAGGTTATATCTCTGTTGCTTAATCTAAGCAACAGCTTGCAGTTTTGAGGACTACTTGTTGTTCATACTGCTGAAAAATAGGCAGAAAAATGTCAAAATGGCCTCTCTGGAGTCTTATTGTTGGACCTGATGGAAGCAACGCTAGCTGCTTGGCCTTTTTTCTGTTTTTCATGCGAAGCTAACCAGTATTCTCATTTAATTCCTGGTAAGAAAGCGAGTAGGCATTTCCCAAAATGTCAACCATGAAGGAGTACAGCAAAGTTAATGCTGAACAAAAGGCAGATTACTCATAAAAAAAATGACAGTTTGAATGACCACAACTCTGCACGTGACTCCTGTTAAACCATGAAAGCATCTGCTTAGCACCACATTAGCATTAGCATGCTAACGCTCAGTTCCTGACAACTCAGTAGGCTAATGTTTAGAAGGTTAGCATGCCATACTTTTGTATTCTAACACTTAAATCTTACTTGTTAGTGTAACAGTGTCTGTGAGGAGAAGTCCACCTCCGTGAAAGCTTGGCGCGGTGAGTGTTAGCATGAAGCTCAACTGGCAACAGCTGAAAGAAAGCCAAGCAACACAATTAATTGGTGCTGGATGAAATGCTTCAGTTCAGGCAACAGTTCAAGACAAATTATGTGATTAAAGTGCAAACCTTAGGACTGAAAGAAAAACAAATACATGAGCAGAAATGTTGAGATTAGGGAGAACACACGTGTCAAAAAGGGGAAAACACATTTTTCATTGTTCAGCGTTTGTTGCAGGTAAATGTTTTAGTCTGACAGCAGCTCTCTGACGGATAGTTAACAATGACTGGAAGCTCTCCAGCTCTTTCCTCCAACAATCAGTAAGCAGCCTCGCATGCCTGCCTGTTTATGGCGTGCCACCCAGCCAAAGAGGCATTGTTTTATTGTTGCTTTACACAATGTGAGTTGTTAAGCCTGAAAATGAACTCAGATTGTATCAACAGCATCTGGTCTTGGTTCGCTTTCTGGGATTGCTTCTAATGGGGAAGAATGTGTCTACCAGCCTCAGCAGACTTTTGCTGAAGAGCCTGAAATGTGTCTGCAGACGAGCTGGTTTAGTCTTTTCATGAGTTGAAATGCATGCAGTAAATTGAGACAAACATGTTTAAATGAGCATATTTGGTTGTCGGCTTGTGCTTGCAGTTATTCTGTTTTCATTTGCTGACGTCTCAAATTGCGCTAACACTCTTCACATCCGTCTTGCACTTGTTATACTCTGCATTGAGCCAAAAGCACTTCGGGCCTGCTGATAGAGGATCAGCTTTCGCCACGCATTTATCACTGAGATGGTTTCAGCTATAATCTCGTCATCGCTGTGTTTCTACTCCCACGTCGTCTCAGAATACTTTCTCTTGTCGGACGCTGAAAGAAGATGGAGACGGGCTGCAAGAGGCTGATTCAATCCTATCGCTTTCCCTGCTGTCAGCGTGAGGCTCGTCTGATCTGATAAAGTCGTATACGTGAACAAGATCCTATGCAGCCGAGCCTCTTTAGGGAGCAAGGCTGAGCGATTTTCTTTTTGTCATCTCTCAGGTATGTATAGGTTGTCGGAACAGGTTTGCGCTCCGGTGCTTGGCAGCTCGGCTCTCTCTGCTCAGCTGCTGGAGATTAATGAGCTGTCAACAGCGAGGGAGGCATTAAAAGACAGCCTTCCCCTGGTCAGAAAAGATAATTACTGTTGATCACTAGTGCTGTAAGAGTAATAACTGTCTGCCTGTCTCTCCGTCCTCTGTCTCTGTCTACCTGACTGATTTCTTGCCAGCTCTTCTCCGTACCTGTGTCTGTTTTGCTGTCGACCTGTCTGCATGCATGTGCCGGATCGGCCTTATTAAAATCCATCATTTATGATTTCCTGTCATTCGTGATTGTGGAGAACAGCTTCACTGATAGTTTTCGCTGAGCTTCAGCACAGGATGCTGGAGCACATGTGGAGAGGAAACATGATCTGTCATTGTGTTTATTTCTATAAATAAAGACGGACGGAAATTTATTGTGCAAAGTATCAAAATTACAAAAGCTTACGTTTTACTTACATGCAAATATATTAAGTTTCCAGCTTAATTAAAGGAAATTAGACATAAACTTCAGACAGACAGGCAGTTTCAGGCTCAGGCTTAGGTTCAGGTCAGGTTAAGAGACGGGTCATGTTCAGGTTAAGACAGTCAGGTAAGTTCAGGCTCAAGGTTAGGCAGAGAGACCTTTCTATGCTTGGGCGTAGGCGAACAGGTTTAGGCTCAGACCTCGAGGTTTGGGTGCAGACAGAAAAGCAGTTTCAGGCTGAAGCACAACAACAAGTTAAAACAGAGAGACAGGTTTAGGCTGAGGCTTTTACAGAGAGAGAGACAGGCTCAGGCACAGACGGTGAGACAGGACCTTGTTTTAGACTTTTGGCTTTAGAAATACAGGCTTAGGCTTGGGTTCAGAGGAGATGCATCAGGTTCAGACAGGGAGAAAGATTCAGGTTCAGGCTTGGACGGTGAGAAATGTTCTGGCTCAGGCTTAAACAGAGACATGGGTTCAAACCTAAAAGAGACAGCGTCAATCAGCCAGAGACAGGCTCAGAATCAGGTTCAAGAAGAGACGATCAGGCAAACAAATCCAAAAGCCCAGCGCAGGAAGACATCGAATCTGACATGAAGCTGGATGTGTTGGCAGAAGGCAGTCACAGCGGCAACAGGTGAACAGGTACAGGTAATGACTGGAACATCACACCAACATACACAATGCCCACTGGACCGCCATAGAGCTAAAGGTGGTGAGCTCAGCGTGATCAATAATGCACCAAAACACCTCCTTAGAAAGCTTCACACTATATAGCAACTGGGTTATATAACCAGAGTCTACCGAGCGCTGCAACTCCCTCATTCATCAAAGCTGAGACGCGACAGAGAGTCTGTCTCTGCTGAACACTTTAAACCTTCAGGAAGCCTTCAGTCGCCAAGACTTTGCTCACAATCTGAAGCTTCTCAGGATAAAAACACACTGGGAGCTCCCGCGGCGTTCTGCAGCACAGGTGCTGTTTATTACCTGATGCAGCCTATGAGCCGCATTCATTACCGATCCGTACTGTAAACCACGCGCTCACAGCACCCGCTGCAGACAAATTGGTCGCTTACTGAAACAGTCAAGTCATCCATCTTAAAAACTGGACCGAAAAATCATTCGCTCCCCTGCCGAAGCGTCGAGGCCTGTGTTTAACGCAGGTCAGTGAAGTCAGGGCTGTTTCATTTGAGACGTAGCTCCTCACTGTCCCTGTCTGAGCTGCAGCTCTCTGAAAGACTTTCATTTTCCTTCTCGGCCTTTTCATGTCTTTCCTCTCAGGTGATGGTTTTAACCAGAGAAAAGGAGTGAAACAGCTTACGTGGGAGCTGCCGTGTCTTCATTTTCCAAACAATTGATATGTCAGGCCTGCACGTCAAAATGCGGCGAGATAAAAACTGCGTTTGAGTTCAAAGTGTGTGTGTGTAACGCAAACAGCTTTTATGTCTCTGCGTCTTTCTCCGACACGTGTTTCTTCTTCTTTCTGTGCTTTTATGAGTATTTCCTTCCATTCTGGCCAGTCCCCAGCACATACAGTCACTTTACATTCAGCTCTGCATCGTTACAGCTGCTGCTTTCCATACATTAGCCCGTGTGATTCATAGCATTGACAGCAAAAGGCCACAGAGTAATGACCTCCCTTCATGTGGCTCCTTCAGAGCCGGCCCCGGGTGCAGATACAGATGCAATTGCTTCCAGGATGACATACTTTTCATGTGGTGCAAGCTAAACTGATTTCTTCATCTTCCTGTTGGACTATTATCAATTTGGATTTTCACGAACGCTGCGAGTGTTGAATGGATCGCATTTTTCTATGAGCTCCCATACAGACACACAAACCGATAAAAGCGTGTGTGAATGAATTCATTTGAACACGAGACATCAATCAGTGTATCTGCACCTTTTTGAACAGAATCTGATTTATTTTTCAGACTTTTTCGACACCTCAAAAATGCAGTTTGTGTGGCAGAAGGAGCTGAAGAAGAAAAGACGGTTATTTCAAAGGTATTTTCTGGGTTAAAATGTGGATCACAGCCACAGAAAGCATGCATGACTGACAATAATCCCAATTACACTGATTATACTGACATGAATAGGTACACTTTGCTAAAATGGGTGCAATTTCAGTGTATTTTTAAGCTGATTTAAACAGCCAACGCATGTTTTTTTTTTATGTTTTTGGTGGTCCAGTGGTGCAGAAACAGCAAAATAACGTTAAGAAAACATTACCTTGACTAGAGCCACTTCACACTGTGTGATTCTGGGCTGTCCGAGATTAAACACAGACATGTCTAACTTTCAATCAAAAGTCTTAGTTACATCAAAAACACATTTACAAACCAACTACTCAAACTACGACATGATGCAGAAATGATGCAGAACTCCAGAACACCATCCGTCCATTGTCTATAACCGCTTATCCTTTGCAGGGTTGCAGGGAGCTGGAGCCAATCCCAGCTGACATTAGGCAGTGTTTGATCCCACAACATTCTTGCGGTGCCACCTCGCTGGTGCTACTCTATCACTAAAAACATATAAAACTGAAGCTGGCACTGAAAAATCTGTATTTTATGATGCTCTGACAGCAACCAGGTGTTATTTTTCTAAAGCAATTCATACAAAAAGATTTCAGATTTACAGATGTGACATTCATCATGAAGTAGCATATGTTCATCCTCAACAAGACAATTAGCATTTAGCTATCTATACCCTTTAGTCAACCTGGGAAGGCGCTGCGGTCAGAAGTATGCACATAGCTGCTGTGGGTCTGAACAGTTTTCAGGCTTTTTCTGTGTTTTCTGACATTATTTACACAAACTATCAATGTAGAATATTACTTAATGTTTCTGGGGCAATGCGTCCTGTATTCCAAACACATCTCCTTCACAGTCATTCAATTTGTCACATTCACATTTCCGGCTCAATCTTCCCGGTATGCTACCTATAACCCAAAGGGAACCTGCTCTGTGGCTGTAACAAGATGAGAAGCGTTCGTGTTTACATTGAAGAAACCAATCAAAATCTCCTGTCAGCTTCTTAAGTGGATTAGAGTTGAAACGACAGAAACCCAGAAATTTTCTATATGTTCCAATACAAGACCGAGGGACACTCTAATTTTTTCATTTCGCTCTCTCTGTGACCTCTCGGTGCTTCTTTTGAACAGCAGGTCATCAGTTCAGCACATGCCTCTGAAATTGGTTGCCGGCACCATCCTGCATTATTAACTTTGCGGTTGGAAGCAATATTCCTCCTCACCGGGAGAAGCCGCGGCTGACTGGGAGATCCTCAGCTGCTGGAGTCCTATGCAAACATTAGTTCCTCTAATTAAGGACGGCAGCGAAAGTGCACAGTAATTAGTCACTGCGAGGGTCTGGGAGAAGCGCACATGCAGCTACACCTCCAGGCCGACAAGGCTGGGGAGGATCTGAAGCCGCAGAGCTCCAGGAAGGCACAGTTCATCCAGAGCAATAATTGCTCCATATCATTTGTCTGCCATAAATGCCAATATATGCTTTATGAATTAAACATGTTCCCTTCCCCCATTTCTTTGTTTTGGCAATAAAATTAGTTTGAGCCATGAAAACAAGGATTAATTACCCGCAGTGAGTAAACCGAGAACAGAATCAAAGAGCGCCACGTTTATGAGCGTTGTTTGCCTGCCGACGACAAATATGAACAGCGATTTGATGGATTTTTGATGACCTAAAGGCTCTTGAGCAACTTCAGATCTTTGAAATCAATAATAGCTCACCGGTGGAACCCGATATTCAAAGAGCCTCCGCTGCTGCCAACCCACATGCATGTGCAAGCAGCGAATTTGGCTTCTTGAAATACTCCCAGAGAAATTAGCTGTCACAGCCAGCAGACGTGGGTATGTGTGGCTTACAGGGTGTTGTCTGGGTGTGTTTATTAGTGGCGGCGACGTGCAGTTGCACTCTACTTCTGCTGGGTTATATTGTTTGGGGTTTGAAAAAGAAACAGTCGCTGCCGAAGGACTTGGCACCCCATCTCTTATAAGTGCAACAGGCACGGACATGCAAAGATATGTAATTACTAATGTCAACTCTCTTAACAGCAAGCATTTTATTTAAGTGTTTTCTGTCTAAAGGGGTCTGAATAGCGCTTAAAGTGGGTGTAAAGGGGTTTTGGGATGCCAGGATTTACAGTTGCAATTAAAAATCTGTGATCTGTGGTGGGATTTGCTCACCTGAAAGGCCCTAAAACGGCTCACAGTCAGCCAACACCCTCCTCCCTCATTCATTTTCACATTCACACGCCATCCGGTTTGATAGAGCAAGGCACAGTTAAATCTGATCCAGGGTCCTGGGAATCGCAGAGTCGTCCAAAAATAAGTCATCCGCCCACTTGATATGATTGACGGCGCATAAAAACCTGTTGATGTAGTTCTGTTGGAGAGCTATTTTTAGTCCTGGATTGATTGAGTGGGGAAGTGGATTCACAAACTTTCTCAAACCTGAATAATAATCAGATAATCAGGTTTATTTACATTGTAGAACACTTTAAACTCAAACTAAGATAATAGGAAAATGCATTACAAAACAAATGCATGCTCATACCTGCTCTTAACATGCTGTGTTATTTGTATTAATGGTCTAATTAGATCTACGTATGATTGGAAGTCTGCACAGGGTGTTTTATTTTGAAATTTTTTGTGTCTGACTTCCTGTCTTGCTCAGTCTGCTCGATGTAGATTGATGCGTTGTCCATCAAAAATCGTATTCTCAGCAGATAAAACGTTGGAAGTGCACGCATTGTCTAGAAGGGCAGCGCTGTCGGGCGCGTCCAGGACAGAACGTGGACGTTACGCTCGGTTCATTTAGGGTTAGTTTTCACCAGGTGCATCAGTATGGGACGGCAGGTGGTCGGGTGTAGAACCATGTAAAACACAAACAGTAGCCGTGATCGTACCTGTAAAGGTTCAGGTTCGAAACTTCTGCTTTTCAAAACAAAAAAGCTTCTACCTGCGGAGAAGGTCAGCAAAGATCATCGATTCCTCAGTGCTTATATCAGAAATTCCGAGCTGAACTAAAGTCAGCGTAACCAAACTGAGGAGAAAGTGGTCCGTGTGCAGAAGCCCCTCAGAGGGTACCGCGCTTCACTGCTCTGTTAATTATTTCTCATTGCTGGTATTTCACACCTGGCGGGGGATGTCGGCGCAGGCCCGGCAGCCGAGCCGGAGCGTGATTGATATCTGTGGTTGCTTCGCTCTGTCCCTCCGCCCGAAGGCGTGGCTACACAATGAGCTTCTTCTTCTGCTGCTGTCTCCCACACGTGTTGCTGCAATTCTTCTCTGCCGATCGCTCTGGCACACCTTGACTGCTGGGAGGGGAGGCGGGCGGCTGGATTGATGTGTGTTTGAGTGTGAGTGTGTGCTTGCATGATTCAGAGCCACCCTACCCGTGGACCGGCTGACACATCCCGACAGCGTTATTGATCTTCCCTCTTAAGTCCACTTCAGGGATGAATGAAGGGTGCAGGTGAAGAGGAGGAGGCTGGTTCAACAGAAAATGTTAATCTAGAGATGATTCAGCCAAAATGTGGCCCAGAACACACTCCTAATGTGCGGCTCTCAGCCAACATTAGGATCACGTTCTTAATGTTTTATCTTGTACAGAGCCGACTAACGGCAGCCCTGTAGGAAGAACTGTATTAAAAATGATATTTACTTGAAAGCAAAGGAAACTGAAATCTGCGATGTGTGCGATGTTGTGGAGCTTGCTGATGCTCAATATCTTTGTCAGCTGTTTCTTGCCCTGCACGATAAGTATTGTCATGAAGTGCTGGGAAAGAAGTGGTAGAAACCAAATCCAAAAGAGCAACCTGATAACCAAAAATCAAAAGAGTGCGAAGGCAGCACGGTCCTGTAAAGTCTATGAAAGCAAGGGACATAACGTCTATTTCGTGCACACATTTAAGGGTCTCTTGCATGAGTTTATTAATAAGTGGTAAAAGCAGAGATTCAACGGATATATATAAACTTCAATTTGCACAAATTGAATCAAAAAGCTTTTAAAGATTGCCAGACGATAGGAAGAGAAAGCAGTGTTTTGTTGCTGTGTGACATCAGATAACGAACACACAGAATGAAACAGGAAAAAAATCAAACCTGTTTGCATCAATGTCCTCTGAGGTTGCTGTGATTTTGAGAAATTCTGCATTAAAAGCTGTGCACGGCATGTTACGCTGCTGGGTCTGACAGCCTGCAGATCACTTGTGTTCCAGATATTCATTTGTTTTCCTCCCAGCGTAGCAGCTACAGTCAGTTTAAAGCAGCGTTACATCACATCAAAAAGTCACGTCACCATATAAGCTCTATTGACTGTTGTCGCCTTGCAATGTAAATTTTTCTTTCCTGCAGCCACTTCCAGTCTTTTGCGATCATACTCCGCCAACCTGCACCCTCATCTGCACACTAAACCCACAACAAAGTCATCTATATTGTGAATGTGTAACTGTGTGCTTGCGGCAGAAATGTCCCGAGCAGGTTAAACGAGCATCATTGTGACCACAAGGCAAACATCTGACAGAGAAAGGTGAGTAATGCAACTGCCAAGCTGCTTTTGATCAGGCTCGTTAGCACCTGAACAGCACAGGCTGGTTCTCCTGAGCTGGGCTCTGGCTGAAATACAACACAGTATCCACAATTTATTTAATAGTGCAGCAATGAATAATGAATCTCTAGAGCCAATCAGACTGCGCCTCCGAACAGAAAGCTAAATATTTGTCCGTGTTTTAAAGTAATCGTTAAACATTTTGGGAAATTTGCTTATTTGCTTTCTTTCAGAGGGATATGAAACAGCCTCTCTTGTACGGAGCTAAAGCCCAGAGGCTAGCTAAAAAAACAACATGTAAGAAATCCACACGAGCTAAAAAATATATCATTTATGTATTTTTACATACAGATGAAACAAAAAAGATATAACATGTTAGTTTGGGAGCTTTAAAGGTGTCGATAGGTGAGTATTTGAACTTTGGAGAAAGTCAATTCAATTCAATTCAATATACCTTTATTAGTCCCACAAGGGGAAATTCCAAATTACAGCTAGCTCTTTCTCTTGGCTCTATGCTAAGCTAGGCTAATGGCCTCGTGGCACCAGTTCCACATATAACACACGCATGAAAAAAGTACTGATCTTCTCATCTAACAAACCAAATAAGTCACTAAAACAGCAGCTGCAGCACATTTCAGCAGTTTTCCATAGAATAAGAATCTGCTATGGCAGTTGTTTTATTGGTGTGGTCATAGGAAACCTAACTGGGAACCAGTGAGGAGCAAAAGCAGGAAACAACAAGCACATTCTAGTGAGGCATGATATGTTTAAGTTTCTTCTTCTGTGAATTTTATGTTGTCTTTTAGCAAAAAAAACAGTCAGTGACTTTAGCTAACCTTTAGCTAATGTTAGCTAGCATCAGTCACTGTAGCAAGTAGAAGTAGCTTAGCCTAGCCATCCCAGCAAAAACCTGAGGGCATTTTTGTGCTTATTAATGTGACATTTATGTCAAGATAAATGTCCCGTTTCTTCATTCAAAATGCTACATGTGCTTCCTTGAATCTTCTCACATTTTCAGTTTAGCTAAATGCTGCTAACGCCGCCTCACAGCAGACTCAGCGCTGACCACAAGACCCGAGCTTTAAATACAGTCTACACGCCGCCATCTTTGAGTATGCTTCATTTTTTCACTTTTCCTCTACTATACTCGATACGGAAATGATCAGCAAGAATATTATCAGTTGATAATTTTGATAAATGTTTAATCCTTTAAGTCTTCTCTGATCTAAACGATGGAGCGATTAAATAAAAAGAAGATAAATCAACAGTCAACTGACTTATTAGCTGCTGGCTTCAGTCCAGGTGTGAATGTGCATGAATATGAAGCCGGATGTTTCTGAAAATGATCGTTCATGCTCGGCACCCCGCCAGGATGAATGATGGGTAAATAAAGGCAGACGAGAGGAAAGAAAGGTTAAAGATGGAGTGCAGCTCTGGAGTCAGACCGGGGTCTATCTTTGAACAGCAGTAGTCAATCGGTTCAGTAAATCCAGCAGGATTGAAACGTAATACTTGTGGGGTTTAAGGGGGGATGGACTGCCTGACATTAACACCCCTTCCTCAAAGATCCTTTTTGTCTTTAGCGTTCACTGGTGGACAGAGCAGAGCGAACAGGCTGCTCCGAGCGCTTAGCCAAGCAGTTGTGAAAACACACACATCCCGGCGCCAGGGATCTCGCTGCGCTTTTTTGACCAAAAACGAGAAGCTCTGGCTCAGACCAAGGGGTTCGGAGGGGGCAGCGAGGAGGCGAGCGTGAAGATGAGGGGGTGGAAATTGAGGAAGACTATTGTCCAAGGCCTTAATCGGGTTTCTGAGGCAAGACTGAGCGCATTTAAAGGGGGAGGTCTGGAGTCAAGTAATACTCGGCCCGTCTGGAGCGTTGAGCTCCTGTCAAAACATGCTATCGTGAGAATGCAAGGCCCGGCTATTGGAGGGCACGGGGTGGAGAGACGAGACCAGCAGAGGTGGTTCATACCAGATCACAGCTCACTGGCCCGACTGCATATCTGGAAAAGTACATCAATGCACGGAAGGTGAAAAATGATGCTGTTGTTGATTTTTACTCAAAACACAAACGGCCAATAAAAAGTATTCACCCCTCTTTCAAGTTTTCCTCGTTTACAGTTTTAATGATGATTTAATGGTGTTTTTTTTACACTTTTTAATACCAGTCAGGCAAATAAAATTAGTTACTAATGTAAAATACAGAACTCCTTTGCATAAGTCAGTGTTTAGTCGATACATCAACTGCAGTCTCACGTATATATCACTTATGGCCGCTGCACTTAGGTAAAACCTTTATATTACTGTTAAAGTCCTTGATTATATTCATTGTTTTGTACAATGTTCTAAAACCTACAGCCTCATAATGTTTTTGCTGAATGTCTCAAAAACGTGACAAATTTCAATGAAGTTTGGTTGAAAAAAACATACATTTTTGAACAAGTTTCAGTTTTTCTCATGAACTAATCAAATCAGGAGAACGTGCACATGAACCCAGCGTTTCTCTGAGATCGTTTCGATGCAGATTAAGAAACCTTTCCATGATTAAACAGGCAAGATTAGAGGACTGTGCTGCCTCGGCGCCGGTCTGTGCTCTGAGTGCCTTTCACATTCTGTTGTTTTACAGCTCTATTATGTGTGATTGTCAGCTCCGCACAGTGACACCAGTGACATATTAGCTTACAGAATTAAATAAGCCAAGCTAACAGAGAGAAGCTGTGCGCTTTTATATGAGAATTTGTTCTGTATCTAAAGCACTCTGCAGCTAGTGTTGTTCATGCTGAAGTGCTCTCAAAGCTCTTTCTATTACTGTGGGTTATTTGCGGTCTTCTATTTTGGATGCGACCTATTTAAGAGTGATGTGTGTGTTTATGCAGCCCTTTCACCCCCGCAGAAACACTCAGGTTACTGTGCTGCAGTAATTACGCTCCCTGCTTTTAGCTGTCATAACACAAAATGTTTGGGCTCGGGGAAAACAGGCTAGGTTGTCACACCGAACAAAACCGCTAACCAGACATAGTAACCCGTCTTTAACTGCAGCGGCCGGCTGGGCTGCAATATGGCAGCGCTGACAGCAGGAGGGAGCATGAAAGTGGGCAAACGTCCACTCATGCCAGACAATAAAAGAAGGAGGAGAGCAAGATATATATATATGTGTGTGTGTGTGTGTGTGTGTGTGTGTGTGTGTGTGTGTGTGTGTGTGTGTGTGTGTGTGTGTGTAGAGACGGGGAAGAGGAGTGGACTGACGGACTTTGAACTTGAGCTCAAAGAATGCTTTTGAACGTTGTTTATCACTTTTTAAGGGCAGACAAAGGCAGGGATACAGAAAGGCCGTCACACACAGAAGCAGATGAAGACGAGTAGACTGAAGGAGACTGAGACAGAAGAAAGACGAGAGAACCACCAGCAGCAGACTGAGGATCGCCGGTCCTGATCAGGGCGAGCTCCTGTCCAGGATCCTGCGTTATCCAGCCCCGTCGAGCCTGGTCCACCGAGGTGTCGGACGATGGATGATCCTCGGGATATGTTGGTTCTAACCAGTTTTGAATGTGTTAACGACTCAAATAAATCTTTATATAAAGATGTTAATACAATGAGTTTTGAGGAGCAGCTTCACACCCAAAGGGATTCTGGGATAAAGTTCGACTTCTGTCACTAAAGCCGACCATGTGTGCATTTTCCTGGCACAGTTGATGAGCACAGTTTGCATAAAAATGTGAGATTTATTTATTTTTTTTTTTTCATTGGAAAATGGTATGGTATTTCATTTTTTTCCTAGGATGGCTAAGTCACACTACTCCAATCAGTTGGGTTGGTCAGGTTTATGCATGAGAAGTGAGGCTGGTTAGGCTTAATGCATGAGTGTCGCTGATCCTCACAGACGTTAACGATGCTCGGTTCATGTCTATTAGCTGCAAATGGCTACGCTCAATGAATGCACTCTTTTAACACATTCATGCAAAACACTGCTTAGCAACAAGAGGCAAATTTGAGAAATACGTTAAAATAAAACTTGGCAGTTGGCTGGAGGATAAAAGACCTCAAAGACGTCTGTAGCATTTGTCTTCTGAGTTTACGTAAAGTTAAAACTAGTTAAGCTCATTTTTACTGAAAGAGGGATCAAGAGTGAGCCTGTGAAATGTCAGCAGTCTGTATGACTGATGTCAGCTGAGACGCTTTGTTCGAGTCTCACCTGTCCTGCTAGACAGCAAGAGGAATCAGGTGGAAGAGAAACTAACGGTAAGATCATAACGATCGCTCGTCACCTTGAGACTGCAGAGAGTCGCTCGAGCCAAGACGAGACTCGCATATAATTACCGTTTTTACTCTTCTGTCTTTGTAGAGATTAAACAAATGAGACATAATGTGCTAATTAGTGAGCTTTAGAGGTGCTCATAGGCTGTTTTTGTTCTCTCTCCTTTATGCTAAGCTAAGCTAACCAGCTGCTGGCTCCAGCTCCACACTGGGTGGACAGACCTGAGCGTGGACCTGACCTTCTCATCCAACTGTTGGCAGGACCAGTCGAATGAGCTTCAAATGTCAAACTGCTCCTTGAAATGCAGCACATGTTTCTGCAGGATTTTGTTTTTACAGTATCCTGTAGGATCTCCTACACTCAATATTTGTTTAATTTTCTACGGCACATTCCTAAACTTGATTTAACAGATCTGCCAGCCGGCTTCGAGTCCTCTCAACTCACCAGAACAGCCAAAAATGCTTAACGTGCACATGTCGGGGTGAAACTGGGTGTGCACGATGATGAAGCGATAACGAGCTGGATGCACAGAGACGAAGTTTTAAGCCACACTCCGCTGCAGTAAACTCAACACTTTTTGCCTTATAGTTCCTCTTTTCTTTCTAAGTGCATTAAAGTCCAATATCCTCACCGTTAAAGGACCATCTTCGGCTGTTTCCACGGTAACCAGCAGCTGCCATCCCAGTGAACCTCATCCACGACACAAGACAAACATCCTTACGTGTTTTTTCTGTGTTTATTTCCAATTAAGGTTACCCACCATCGTTAATCACACCATTACCCTCGGGACCGCTGAGAGTCTGAGAAATTGATTTTCAGTATTATCGTCATGATTGCTTTAATGAGGCGGTTTTCATAATCAACTAATGAAGCTCACTTGTTTGCTGAAGTGAAGTTTACACTCTAATAATTGTCTTTGTGGGCTGCTGTAGCACTGTTTTTTTAACAATCATCCCCAGCAATGCACTTATTTGTCTGAGCATAGTCTGATCACACAGCGGAGGAGTGAGGAAGCTGCTTTTCAATGCTGCAGACACGCAGGGAAACATCACAACACAAATCATCCAAAGTTTGGGAAGTTGAGCGCGTCCGGCGCGGCGGCGTGCACAGACTCCCTCTGCCTTCGCTGTGCAGAGACTCGAGCGGGTGTTTTGAAGGTAGCAGCTCGTCCCCCCGGGCAGAAAGACACAAGAAGAATCTAAAGACTGTCACATATCCGGTCCGAGCGCTGAGCTGCTATCCCGCTCAGCTTAACACCACATATCTTAGATTCTTCGCTCTGAGGTCTCCGATCGAACGCGAACACAAGTGAGGAGGAATGAGCGGTTCCAGCAGACACTCATGGAGGAAGCTTGTGCTGCGTATGTTTTCACATCCACCCGATACTCTGATGCTCAGCTGCTTTGACATCCTACAGAGAGCTTTCAGGTGATATGATCAAGTGGTTTGTGGACAGGTTTGGTTTCCAGTAGCTGTTTCCATTTCCAAAATACTGACCGTAAAGAAGATATGTTCCTCCTTAAGTCAGCTTGGGGACATCTAATAAGTCCTATAAATGTCATCTGTGATTTAATTTCATGTTAACCTGCCACGTCTGGAATATGTGAAGTTAATGTGACGATGGCTCCCATGCAAACAGCTTCTTGTGATTTTTCAGGCCGAATCTTTTTGTTTTGTCTGTTTTCTGTTGTCCATCCATCCATCCATCCATCCATTGTCTATACCCGACTATCCCTTCTCGGGGTTGCGGGGGGCCCAGCCTATCCCAGCTGTCATTGGGCAAGAGGCGGGAACTGGTCACCAGTCAACATATACAAACAAACAACCATTCGCGCTCACACTCACACCTAAGGACAATTCAGAGTCACCAATTCACTTAATGAGCATGTTTTTGGTCTGTGGGAGGAAGCATGCACAGGAAGAACATGCAAGCTTCACACAGAAAGGCCCTGCCCGACCCGGGGATCGAACCGGCGACCACCTTGCTGTGAGGCACGTGCACTACCTGCTGCTCCACTGTGCCGCCCTTTTTCTGTTGTCAGATAACTGAAAAAGTGTGAAATTTGATCGCGGCTCGTGATTTGTTGAACAGCAGCCAACAGCTGTGCGGTGACATTGGCTGTATTGACATTGCAAATGAGCGATGACAGAGAAGGTTAGGAGCAACAAAAGGTATCACGCAGCCTCAAATGATCTGTTATGTGATACAAACGAGCCGCAAATTTGTATTGAAGCTTGTAAGACATGCAGAAAGTGGGTAAAACAACTCTAAACTATGTTATCAATGTGGCTGCTGAAGCTCTTCTGAAACAGCGACGTTACGCAGAGCCTTGGCAGCATATCCGGCTTTAAAGCCCGTAAATTCAAGTCAAATGCAAACAGCAGCGTGGCACGAAGTGAAATTCACCCAGTTCTTTTCCTCTTGGATGCAAGCAAACTTTACGCAAGATTTGCCTGAAAGTTCTGCAGCCATTTGTCCAGAAACTGACGACAAAATGTATTTCAGTGAGCGAGCGTCAGAGGTGACGAGCTGAGAGCGAGAACATGCCGGACCATCACATTAGCATATTTTCAAAGTCTTTAAACCCGAGGTGTTTTCCAGAGGTCCAAACCCTGGAGAGCTTTCACAGAATGGCTGGCTGTGGAGGTTCAGGGCAACAAAAGCCCTCCGTACGCATCACAACTGCAGCCGCGCTGCTTTTCATCTTCATCTGCAACATGCATAATGCATAACATTGATTTCCATCAGGCTTTGAAGGTCGTACATAAAAGCTTATGTGTTACATAAATGCGGCACTAAAACTGGTTTATAGGGCCAGTTGTCTTCTTATTGCTCCCTGCTGTTATTCTCATCACAGTACACCATCATTATTGGGGTGCGGGGCGTGGGTCTTCACATGTGGTCCCCGCCGGCCTCAAATGAGCGTCCTTAATGCCATGAAGATCTCCTAGTTAGGACTTATTGTGATGTACTCAAAGCTTCCCAACGGTTAATACACCTGTAATAAAGCCTGTGTGAAGCGGTCGAGGACTAAAGACCACATTTAATTCTTCCTTTGTCTCTGCGCAACAATTATAGTTTATATTTCATTGTGTCTATAACTTCTACTGGTCTTTCATTTGCTACACAAATACGTAAAAAGTGCACAAACAGCTCACGTATGGAAAAGAAATGCCAAAGGACGGAGAGCCAGCCAGCTCACAGAAGTCTTAACATTTGCTGCTGTAAAATCTTTGCGTCTGCACTCAACTGAGAAAAACTTTACTGATAGAAAAACTGAAGTAAAGGACTTCACAGTAACGCCCTCTGCCTTTGACTGATAGGTGAATAAAGGGCAGAGATTAGCTCTTAGCAACGAAGATGGAGACAAAACAAAATAAATCACTGTGCCATGAGAGGAGTCGCCATGAAATCTGTGTGGTTGTGGAATTATTAATAATATTATTAATGACATTATGTATGCATGATGAGTGAGAACAGAGCCTTTAGATGTTCATGCGTATGTTGTGTGACAGTGTAAAGCAGAGGAGGCGTTATTCTTGCCTTCATCAGCTCAGTTTGCAGATATTTTATTCATCCTCTCTCTGCCAATTAAATATTTCTGAGGACAGGTTTGCCTAAAAGCTCGTCCGACTCTAATCTGACGTGGATCTTCTCCAAGTAACACCGCTTGTCCGGCGCTGCGCACACTTTCCCACAAGTTAGCCCATAAAGTGGAGAATGTGCCTAATCCAGCGCAGAGTTATGACATATGGTCAGTGGCTTAAGTGATCCGGGCCATCTTAAGATGTAAGTGGAATGCTATTCCCAAAGGGGAGAGGGAAGGTAAATAAAGGAGACAACGCTGAGCAGATATGGGAAAATATTGACACGGCTGACCTCGGCGCTTAACTGATTAAGGGCGGTAACATCTCGCAGCTGTTTACCGAACAGCTACCAGAGCGATTTCTAAAAGCGTGAGCTCCAAAATCATCTGCGCACATGTTGGAGGAAAAGTCATCATCTGAATTTCTATATTCGATCACAGAAATAAAGAGGATCTAGTCAGAAGAGGCGAAGTGGAAGTCTGACTTGTCTCCAGGCGCAGAGAAGCCTTTTCAGACGAAGCTTTTTTCTCCAGCGTGGTCGCTTCTCTGCAGACATTAAAGCTTCTGCTGCACTTTCACTACCTTCATTTGCTTTTCCACTGCAGATGTTACATCCTCAACGTAGGCGGGATTCTTATCTGATCATCGGCCGAGGATGTGAAAGGGACCAAGGAGATAAAGATGAGACAACAGACTGCTGGAAAAACAAGAGAGTTTGGGGAATCCTACATTCGAGAACAGCAACAGAATGACTGGTCGCTCGGTAAACGACGCTTCAGGTGGCGACTGTCTGACCAGTCAGCGGCCTGCATTGTTTCCTCTCCACCTTTCAGTGTTGGCTCAGCTCAGCTGCATACCAAAAAAACTATCAGGTATCAGGAACTATTCACATTTTTTGACAATGATCATGCTGTTTCATATCACGCGTCCTACTGATGCACATGCACACCACAAGCATGCAGGCGACATGACGCAGAGGCAGCAGTGAATGAGCGAACAAGAGGAGGTCCTCCAGCTGATGTAAACATGAGGGTTTGAAATATTAATAAAGACTTTGTAATTAATTTAGAAATTATAAAATCAAATGAAAAGGATTTTTACAGACGTGAGGATGCATGCTGTGCTTCTTCATGAAAGGTTAAACACGTGTTTGCAATCAAAACTCTGCAGAGCAGTCGCTCTCCTGCTCCCTGGCATCCTTTGGTTCACTAAAGCTTGATATGATTTACATGATTGCATGATTTCTGGTCCACTTTCATCCGTAAATGTGCAAAGATGCCCAGTGTGGTTTTGTATCAAACCTCGTTAGAAGACCACAGCGCTACTTTTCTGGCCTCAGTCGTTCCTCACGTCTGCACAGGCAATACCAACAAATCACAACACATAGAAATGACAAATAAATTGCACTTCCAGGGTAATTCTCTTCAGATCGACTCGTATGGTGATCAATATCGTTCTCACTTTTCAAGTTTCAGCAAAACTAGTTTGAGACAAACTGATGAATGTTCGAGGAAGAGTGGGACCGCTCTTCACATCCAATACGCTCCAGCCCTAAAAGCGACAAACGAGCACCGTTATGTATTACACGTGTTTCTCTCCTGACCTCATGATTACTGAGCTCCCGCTCTGATCAATACAGATCAATACTGAGCAACTCCTCGGCTTGTTTTTGCTTGAGGAGAGAAAGGGCGAAGTCCGCTCACAGAGGAAAGAGGAAGATCAGTTAAAACTGTGAGATGATATGGACCAAGTGTTTGAGGCAAAACATGAAAAGTGAAATTTCAGTGCGCTTTGCGACTGAAAATTTTGACATTTTCAGAACAAGATGCTGAGAAACTTTTTGAAAAATGTTGATTGACGCTTGAGAAGATATTTAATTTCCCTTTTTACTGACAGTTTTGAGTTACGTTTACTACACCACCGGCCAATAAAGAAATATCTGTTCTCATCAGCAATAAATGGCCCAATTCTTTGTTCAGGTTACCTTTACATGATGTAATTCTGGTTCTTTTTTGCATAAACATGACAAAAATTTTGCTTTTTCATGATCTCTGGTGTCTGAGTTCATCTGTTTGTGGTTTTGTCTTGTTTTCTTCACCAGCTTGCTCGCTGCTCCGTGTTTCTCAAACTGTAAGTGACTCAGTGATGGGCCTGCATGCACCAGGGAATTTGTCATCATCTGAATGACGACAAGTGACAAACAGTGACGGGAACAGCCTGCAGCGTAGCCACCTTCCTTCTTGTTCTGTCTTCAGACTCCTCCAGAGCTTCATCGTGTGCATGCTGCAGATGTGACGGCACAAACTTTGTGAAGAACCGTTGGGGTAAATTTGGAGGTTTGAAGTCTCTAAAGCAGGAGAGCACAAACTCAGTTGCACTGCGGTTTTAAAAGAGACGTCTCTAATTGACATCTTGCTCGTCCTCGTTGTTTCAGACGGCGTCTCGTCGAGGGCTCTTCTCTGTTACGCCTGTTTTCTCTGTTGGTCTGGAACTGATAACAAACCCCCTCATTTAAACACTCCACAGCCCCCTCGCATAAACACACAAACACACTCAGTTTCACATGCCTGCACGCAGCGTGACACACACTCACACACACACACACACAAAACACCCACACGCAATCCTGTGCACGCAACATGTTAAGCAAGGAGCACACACTCGTACACGCCTGCACACACACACTTTCTATCTCGTCCTCGTATGCACACACACACTCGCAGGGAGGGAGGAGTCGGCGCTAAAAGACTTGTAATTTGTGTTTTGCCAACAAAGGCTGGCTAATCCTGCAGAGGGCTTTGTTGCAGCTGCTATTGTGTTTGTGTGGTGTGTGTAAGTGAGAGAGAGATGGGGGGCGGGGGCGGGGGGGGGGGGGTGTGAGGGAGGGAGGGAGAAAGAGAAAACACAAGGGAGAGAGTGTGAGGAAGAGAGAGAAAACTGAGCTTGATTGCTGTTGAGTCTTTTTTTTTTAATCTGTGTGTGAGTGTGTGTGTCACTCTTTGTCCCAGCTGTGTGTGCATATCTGCGGGGGGTGGGAGTGTGTGTTCGTCGCCTCCCCCTCCTGCAGTTTTCTGCATGACAGCACTCATCTCAGCCCATCTCCTTCTCTTCCTGTGGCCACTCCTCCTCGACCAGGCCCAGACCTCTGCGGCCCGTGGTGCCGAGGGGTCGCGGGGGTCACGGGGGGACGGGGGGGGGGGGCCGCAACGCTTGTTGGAGTCGTTTAGCTTAAGACGGAGATGATCTCTCTGATATCTGCCAGGGGGCCTCGGCCGAGTCGAAATAAAGTCACCAATGTGTGACAGGTGGAAAGAGAGCAAGCTAATAGCTTTGGAGCGGCGAGGGGCTTTTCTCCCCTGGCCTCCCACCCGTCCCGTCCCATTCACACACTTAAAGAAATCACTGAATCAGACTTACCTTCCAGAGACAAACAGGGAGGCAAACCAGCGGGAGGCTAATCAGAATTAGGCAAATGCATCAGCTGTCACAAAGTGTCTCCAGAGGGGGAAGCACAGGTATCAGAGGGCTTATTTGCCTTTTATTCACAGTTCCAGAAAATTTCATTGTGTCAGATCTTTTTGTAAGAATTTGCTGACGGGCCTCGGCGTTCGATCCAGCGGCCTCGGGGAAGTAATTGGCATGCAGTCGGCACATTTCGCTCTGTGCAGCGAGCTCCGAGGTGCTGAGCTGCTTATGGCAAATTCCCTCTGTCTGAGAGCAGAGATCACAATCTGCATGTGGAGTTCAGTGTTTGTGCGCTGATACCATGTGACAGAGCGTGCAGCTGTGGGCATGTGCGAGCAAACAGATGTGCAAAAGAGGATTTCAACACTGTGGCACATTCACCACTGCGGGCAGATAACAGTTGTGTTTAACACTTAAATGTGACGTGGTAACAAATGGTCTGCTGCTTTGCTTCTCTCTGTTGTACGTGGTCTTGTTTTATTTCTTGGTTGGACTTTTACAAACTTTTTTCCCAATGGACCGATAATGCATAGTTGAATTAACTTGCTATAAGCAGGTGAGCCATCAGAGCCTCCAGAGATGCGTCAGTTCCAGAACTATAAAACCACAGAAACTCTCCGAAACCAAAAACTTTAAAACATGCACCATCAGAAAAATAAACAAATTAAATGTATTAATAAATAAATAAAGTGCTGGAACAAATAACTGATTAAGTGCAACATCCAGACAGGAAAAACCTGGTTTGACTCTGATGCAGATGAATTAGCATGCGAATGTTGTAGTCCAAGAGATGAAATACAGGTTTAGACACTTAAAGCAGACCTGAGCTGATAATCTGTTACCAAACCTACTATCCAGTAAGCTGAGCTATGAGGGCTTCCTGAGTTACACCAGCTCTCAGACATGGAGAACATCAAAATCAGAAGCATAACAGCCGAACGGAGGTCTGGATTAAGACCAACCACACGAAAAACATCTCTAAAATTAAAAAATAAAAAAACACGAATCACTGTGTGAATACGTCACTGACGGCTGCGTTCGCTATCAGCTGTGGATCATCTGAGAAGCACAGCTCGTCTCACTGTGAAAGCTGCGCCTCCGCCTACAAGCAGCCAGCTCTCATCAGGTATTTCTGTGCCTTTATGTGACAGATCGGGGCCAGCTGAAGTGAGGCGATGATTGATAAACGCTGTGACATACCTGCCGTCTGCCAACAGCACTCCCTCACAGGCATGCAGGTGAAAGCTCCTCGCAGCACTCGCCTCTGAACGCGTGCACGAGGCCGTGTGCAGACTTAAGGCTTTATGGTCATTGTGCATCCACAAGGCTTTGATTCATGTGTTCCTTCCATTGTTTGCAGGATGATCAGTAACATCTTGCCTCTGTCTGAACAGACAGCATGAGATGATGAAAGTGTGTCAGCTCGTGGATGAAACTCCAACACGGTCTCATAAAACCGTGTGAAACGTTAAAAACCAGCTTCCATGTTGTGTAACATGAAGATTTATCTTTCACCACCTCGACGCAGTTTGTTATGAAACGGCACAAAGAATAAAGTTTTATGGTCACCAAAGATGTTGCCAGATAGTAAAGTTTAGTTTATGTGCAAAGAAACGGGACAGGTTGAGACAAAATGTGCGACAAAAAAACAGTTTAGCTGAAAAGTTTTTACAGCGACACGTCCATGAAGAAGGTTTAATAACTGCTGAGCCGCCACATGAAATGCAGTCATTAAAGATGCAATAAATCGTCACAGCGAAAGACAAAACAAGCTCTGATGCAGATGACAAAAAACTGCTCCACTGACAAAAACTATAAGATGTGAGTTTAGAGTGGTTTAATGCATACTGTGGTTGTAGGAAGAGGAGGAGGAGGAGGAAGGAGGGATGTATAAGAGTGAAAAGTAGGATGACAGGATGAGGTTGTTGATGGATGGATGGATGGATGGATGGATGGATGGATGGATGGATGGATGGATGGATGGATGGATGGATGGATGGATGGATGGAGGATGTGGATGATGAAGAGACAGGAGGGAGCTGGGGGAGATGGAGGCTCTGGAACCTCAGATGTTGGTTGGAGAAAGAGAGAGTGAAGAAAAAGGGGTGAGCTTAGATACCTTGGATGTTGGACGTGTTCAAGACTTGGTCTTTGTCGCAAAATCTAGATAGAAAACATCATTTTAATGAGCGCTTTCTGGTTTTCCTCCTGCAGAGTTAAGGTTTGGTTAAGTTCAGGCATCTAAAGCTCTTGTGACTGTCGGTTGGAGATGAGATGGAAAACAAACTCGGTGTTGAAGGAAGACACTTCGTGCCTCCAACCATCCTCCACTCCGACCTCCTGATCTAACAAACATGCTGTTGTTTTTCTGCTGAGGACTTGTTGTCCAAAATAAGTAAGAAACTGGAAACCTGAAGATTTCATCTGCAGTCTCCAACACGTTTTATAGTTAGTTTCATCCTTGTGTGATAAAACTCAACACAATGGATTCCTACAACTTGGTTCGCTAGAAAACCTTCTGTATTGTGCAGCATATATTATATTGTGCAACTCGTGTGTTTCATTCTGTGTTGAAATGGTGATTAAGGATTTAGCGCGTAACCAAACGCTTGTCATGCTCACCTGTGTGGACAGCGAGGAATTAGCGGGGCATTGTGTCGCTTCACTGCAGATGAGATAACATGCAGTTTGAGTGGCAGATTGTAAATCAAGTGGAGGTGAAGTCTGTCATCGAGGTGCTTTACGAACAGGTCCGACCGGCCTCGTGAGTCTCTCCTCCTCCACCTCTCCACCCACGCCGCTGCGCCTGCAATCCGGTGGACGAGCCCGGCGGTTCTGCGCAGAAAAAAGAGGAACCCGGGGCAGAGATCCGCCTCTCCGCCCGCCCACGCAGCCATTAAAACAGCCACATGCAGCAGAAACAGACGGAGAGCGAAAACATCTCGCTCTCGTCAGATGAAGGCAACATGTAACGCGTTCATGTGATGAGAGTTGGTGGAAGTTTAAAGGGCATCGAACCGCAGCACAGCTGAATCATGGGAGAGAGGAGGATCATCTTGTTTAACCCCTCTTACAACAGCACGCACAAGCCCCGCCCACCCAGCACCTGTTCGCTTACCTCTACAATGCTGCACACACACACACGCACACACACACACACACACACACACACACACACACACACACACACTCTCTCTCCTCTCTCGACTCCATCTTTCTTTCAAGCCCTCAGTTGTAGCAGCGGCTTTTTGATGTTGGTAAGAAACTGAGGGAGCAGTTATGAAAAAAATAGCAGGTTAAAAATAGCCTTTGGATGAGAAGCGGGCAGAAAATAGCCTTTCATCTGCGTTTGCTGCACGCCTTCCTCTGCTGAGGAGGAAATCCTGAGCTGAAAACATGCAGGATGAATGATTATTAGTAGAATTAGGGAGTAGGTCAGATGTGAAAGCCTTCATGTGCAACACAATGAATATTTATACGTTTTATCTATTAGGTTTCAGGAATCCAAGACTCAAACACTGACAACAGTCTTCTTTGTGCAGATTTGTTACCAAATCAGTCTTAAAGATTAAATTTTTTCCACATGTTGCTGGTAGATGACACGATGATTGAGCTATAACAAAAACTGAGTATACAGAATCTCACTTGTGATGTCTGAAAAGGTCTTTGGCAGCTAATCTGCTGAAGCTGTAAAATGACAGTGAACCCTAAAGCAGCGTAAACTGTGTCAAAGGGAAATAATCTACGTTTCAGCCACATTTTTCCAGACACCAAATCCCAGCCTGGATCCAGACTTCTGACTCACTGCCCACACCTTAGATTTAATCGGCTATTCAAATAGCTCTGGTACTGAGCTCACTGCCATCAGTTTTCACCAGCTGGTGACCAAGCAGAGATTTGTAGGCAGGATTAAGGACTGGGACACGCTAACTGCGTCCAACAAAAATAAAGACAAAAATGGCCACAAATGCGTCAACAAGCGTGGATGAGAGTGAAGTCTGAACAGCTTCAGTGACGCGACATGAGGTTGACATGAGACATGAAGTAAAATAGCCATGTAGATGACAGGAAGTGCTCCATTTTTACCAAAAATGTGTTCTAGGGTTTTGCATTGTAGTTGAAATCAAGCTTTCGTGGTCTATTATTTGCCATATTCTGAAAAAAAAAAAAAAAAACTGGATATACCACTTATTCTGTGATAATGAAACATTTCTTGTGAAAAAGTGGGACTATCCTTGAATCTGTGGGTTTTTGGTTGCATTTGCAGCTCAGCTACCATTCGCTGAATGTAGATATGATATATAAAGTGATGCATCTTTCCTCGTCCTTCATGAGTGTGCAGTGCAGAGATCGGGCTGTTCCCTGCGGGGTTGTTACCGTGCAGAATACCTGTCAGATCTTTGAAAACTCGAGCCGTATTTGCATTGGATTCTGCTCTATTTTGGTTGCATTTTCCACCCTGCTGGCGTGGAAATGGTCTGTGTGCTTCTTCCGCCGTGGATTCCTCCTTCTGTTATCAATAAACGTTGGCGCGAAATTGCACGAATGAAGCCCTCGCTCTTACCTTAAAGGGTTACAGCTGTACGCGCCGCCATGACATGAAGTCAGTGGCGTTGGGCGAGCACAGCACCGAATGCTGATGTGTTTGAGGTTTCCGCATGATATTTGCACCAGTCAGTTCATCTTTCTGTTTAAAGCCACTTTCCTGCAGCTTATCTCCCTCACCGCAGGGCCTCCGCCTCTCCGCTCCACTTCTCCGTCACTGTATCAGCAGCAGCCTCAGGTGAGCACACCACCCAGACGCCTGCGATGCAGCGCCGTGATCAGAGCGGCGGCTAGATAAAACTCAGACGCTCTGAGAGGAGCAGCTGAGCCAGAGAGGAGGAGAGACAGCTGAGTTTATGTAACCTCAGTGGAACAGCTTGTATACTGTTTTGGCTCCGTGCCTGCTCACTGCTGTGTTCAATGTATGTTTGCATAGTGAAATGTATAGTCTGCTGTGGACTGTCCTGTCTCTCCAACAGGGAGGGAAGAAAACTGAAATTAATCATCTCAACACAGAAAGGTTGCTCCAGTGCGAGAAAATTACTCCGAAGCAGTGAAGACACGCTTTGTGCGAAAATAACCGATTATCTCTGGTTTTAATACTTTCATAACGAGAGAGAAGAAGGGATACAAGAGCAACAGAGAAACATAAAATAGGGAGGAAGAGCATAAGGAAGGAGACAAGAAAAGATGATGAACAGATGGAGAAAGGTGTAAGAGGAGAGCAAAGAAGGAGTAACGGATGGACGAAAGAAATCAGAGTGAAGAAGGAAAGAAATCAGGATAGAAAGGAGAGAAAAGGGAAGGAAGGAACAAAGGGTAAAGAAGGAAGGACAGAAAGAAGTAAAAAACAGAGAAGCAAGGAATGCAGGAAGGATAGAAGGAAGGAAGGCTGGAGGTAAAAAGGAAAGAAGGAAGGATGTAACAATAAAGCAAACTAATTAAGGAAAACGTAATTAAATAAGAAAGTTGAAGGAAAGACAGATGGTTGGAATGAAAGGAAGAAGGCTAGATGACAGAACAGAAGGAGCAAATCTGGAAAGAAAGAAAGAAAGAAAGAAAGAAAGAAAGAAAGAAAGAAAGAAAGAAAGAAAGAAAGAAAGAAAGAAAGAAAGAAAGAAAGAAAAGCTCTGATCTTATCTGAATGTGACATCTCATTTCGCTGCACTTAGCCAGTAAAAGGAGCCTAATTGTGATTTCACTCAGTCTAACTCACTTTGGTTTCATTGCACTTCATGTCAGGATCCAGTTTGGACGGAACGAGCGCTGAGAAAGAAAAAAAAATCCACATTTCGCTCTAATCCAAGCTCAGATCAGTGTCTCCAACATCTCCACCTTGATTCAATAAAGTTCAATAAAGCTTTTTTCTTTTCACACTGTCTGGCTGGCAGCGAGGCAGTCGGCCAGCTCCTCCAGCCTCCCCACAGCTGATACGCAGCAGGCCCAGCTCCACGTTTTCTTAGATATTTTTTTCTACCCCGCTTCTTGCCAAACTCTCGCAGCTGCCTATTTAACCAAGATATCACTTGACGTTCAGGTCGAACGATTAGATAACGCTGCTTTGTTTGATCAGACTGAGGCGTTTAAGTCTGCGCTGGAACAGAAGAAAAGCTGCACGGGAAGAAAAAAGTACCCCAAATTGTTGCCTCTTTTATCTGATTGTGCTTTTCTTTCCTCATTTCTACAAATCTGTCTCTTTTTTTGCTGCCATGCAAACAGTCAAAGCTCTCATAGCCAGACGTTTAGCTTGCTCTCTGCTCTGCTCTTGTTTGATTTTGTGTGAGTTGAGTTTAAATATAAATGCATATGTGTGCTGCACTGCTTCTGTTGTTTACCTCCTGCAAACACCAGATTTTCTCCAAGTTTTCTGGGAAGGGAAGGCAGGTCGGTAGGAAATCAGAGCGCTGCTTTTTGACTTTTTCGGGGTGAGTGCTAATGCAAACACAGCTGAGGGCTTGTTTTGTTTGCTCTGTTGACTCTCAGTTTTACACCTCAGCTCATAATCAGAGCATAAGGGAGGTAATGCCGACGCTGGAAATGGAGGAGGATGGAGTGTGCCAAGGCCCGGACGCAGAACAACCGGCCTCTGTGTGCTGGGACAACAGAGACAAGATTTAGTATCTCGGCGCTTTTGTGCCAAACAAGCTCTGAATAGGGGCAAATAATCTTTAACGAACCTCTTTTGATTTACTTGGAGGAGCACATCGGTGGGTTTTTACTGCATCGCGAGGATTCATGTCCTGAAATTCAGAAGTTTTTAAAAAGAGAAGATTCACAACCCTGCAAGAGCAGCCACAATAGGCTCCTTTGTCACAAAACTCCCTTCAGAAACGTCACTATTTAATTTCGCCTTTACTGGGACAAACTTTGCATCGCTTGTGAAACACTTTCTCCAGCCTGTTCTTTACTGTAAGCGTCTGTTGATAAATTCTGCACTGAAATATACACATCAGCATCAGCAGCCAGCTGAAGAAATGCAGCTTACATTACACTGAATCCTTCCCTCCCGTTTTGTGTGGCATTTTTCAGTTTGTCCTGATATGTTATCGCCACTTATGATTACTGTGTTTATCGTTTAACATGTAATACTCAAAATTCCAGTGCAAAGTGTATCTAGAGTAAGCACCTGCATACTCCACTCTGAGTGTTCGCAAACAGCTGCAGCTCGGTGGATTATTCACTGAAATACCCAGAATGCTACATGACATGTCAGTGACTAGCTTGATACTACAAACACATTAAAGACCACTCTGTTAAGCATCTGTAGTTTCACTGATGTGCTTTTCTGTTTCTAATCCTCCCGCCTTTATTTTCGGGAGGTTTTAGTCTGATAAAAATGCTTCTCATAAATTATGTTTTCTGTGATTCCTTTTGATTTAAATGTAAAATGCAGAAATGTATAAATACTCTTCCCACACACAGAGGAGCCAGTGCAGAGAGGCTAAACGGGGAGAAATATGATCATTTTTCTTAGTTTTTACAAATGTTTGGACTAGTTTTTCCTGTATTGTTTTGAGACAGGATATGCCTGATTTTTTTAAATGTTCTATAGCTGAAAAAAGCCAGCTCTTGAAATTTGATTTATGTGCTGAAGAACACATCCTGATCAAAGAAAACTCCTATGATTCCTTCCAGTGGTGCTGGAGGCCAGGGCAATGCAATCCAGAGTAGCTGTATCTTAATACATGCCTAAAGTTTGGTTGATTGGTTTCATCTGGCTTCAGTGATAAATACAGCTGGGTATCATCTGCATAGAAATGAATATTTATGGAGCGTTTGCTGATAACATTACTTAAGGGAAGCAAAGATAGATGAATAATATCAGTCCAAAAACGGAACCTTGTGGAACTCCGTGACTGTCTTTGCCATACATAGAGGATGCATGCAGGGCTGAAACCAGCTTATTGCAGTTCCTTTAATGCACATTAAATGTTCCAGTGTTTGTAATAAGATGTGGTCAATGGTGTTGAATGCAGCGCTAAGATCTAACAAGTACGGGGACAAGTCCTTTGTCTGATGTGAGTAGTAGGTCATTTCTAACTGTAAATGCTATCTCTGTGCTATGATACACTAACCCTAACCCATACCTAGTAAAGAAGTGCCAACTAAGGGCAAAACTTCTTTAGGCAGCCTGGTTGTGATGGGGTCTAAGGGACATTTATGGTTTAGGTGGAGAAGTCAATTACATGAAGTTGATGGAAGAAAAGCAGCCTAAATATATATCATGCGTGTTGTGAATTAGGTCTGTAATAAGAAGAGTTTATCATTAAAGAGGCTCATGATGTTATTACTATTGACGGCTGCAGCAATACATGACTCAATAAAGCTATGGCTCTCTGTCACCTGTAGAACTGAAAAGAAAACATGGATTTTCAGAGGGAATTCAACAGTTATTTAATGAGGGAGTCTATTAAATGTTTAATTTCAACACGGCTGAACACGGTCTCCTACTCCACCTCCTCTGCAGGTGCCTTAAAGAATATGAGTATTAATATGTCTGAGGGGAGAAGCTTTATTTAGGCTAATGTACTTATCCACGATTCAGTCAGTCAGACAAAATAAATCAATATTATATCTGATATTAAATCATTTACTAATAAAGCTTCAGATGACAGTGATCTGGCATTTGATAGTCCACATTTAATTATCTTATCTTGTGCTGTTGCAGTGGTGGTGTTCACTTTCATTAAGCTTTTAAGCATAACTGCTCTTCTGTTTACATATGATTTAATTAACGCGTGTGGTCCGGGGGGGGTTGGGTGGGTAATGGAAGCAGAGAAGTGTGCAGGACTGCAGCTCTGCCTCCTGGTCTCAGCTCTGAGCTGTCATGGTTTCGGTTCGCTAATAAACTCGGTCAGATTTCTAGAAACGAGAGCTGCTCAGTCCAAATTGGGATGAATGCGTCTCTCCTCATCAGAACAGGTCTTCCTGCCAATTAGCTACAAAGCCCACATAGATCGCTGGATGTCATTTGCTAAAAGGCACTAATTAAGACATTATTGGTTTGTTAAACATGCACAAAAACCAAGAGTGTGTTATCGATCTTCTCATATAAATCTCAGCAAGAATAAACGCATTCCCCAAAATGAGTGGCTGCACTCAGCCCGCTGTTTCTTTGGAGGAGAAGCCTGTCAGAGATGCTTATTAGTGCTGTAGCACATTCAGAACTCTTCATCATCCCACCGTAGTTGTCAAATTCATCCAAAACACAGTTGGACTTACTTTAAGTTTCTCCAAAGCCAACAGGTTTTATTAGGTTCCTCGAGCCGTTAGCAAAGGATGCAACAGAATTTTCAGCCTCTGATTGGTTGTTTCGTATCAAAATGCTTGTTAGGGGTGAAATTTGACTTCGCTTTTGATTCTTTTTAATCAAAGAACCAGATATTTTCTAATTCAGTCATTTATCTTTATTATTAATAAGGAGAGTTTCACGTCCATCGAAGCTTCAACTGCCAGTCACCTCAACGCTGTCTATGCAGAAAAGTGATCTTTGCTTTCAGGTGCCAGGACACCCACCCTGTGCCCTCAAACTGTGCAGTAAATGCATGACAGGCGATGTGGATGGAGGCCCAGTTGGATAAAAAAACCTCACTTTGAGGAGCCAATGAGTGGAATCAAAATTAATGAATCCCCAGTTATCATAAATTTAAATTGGGCTTCTAATTCCAAATCCAATCTCCTGCTGAAATTAGTCCTGTGTGAAAGGAGTTATTGTCTCACATTAATTACATTCAGGCAGTTCCTTCTTCGCAGGTCTTATTCGGAGAGTTTTGAGCACAGAGATCCAGTTGTGCCTGAGCGACTCACTCTTTCAGTCTTCAGATGTATTTCTCTGAGCAAACAGCCGGGAGCTCAGAGTCAAGCTGTCAAACTGCTCTGCGCCTTCACCAACAAGCCCTCCTCTCTCACAGCGAGGAGGACGTCAAGCCACAGCACGAAAATGACTCGCCGCTCGGCGGTCTTCGGGAGAAGTGTAATGGGAGTGACTGCACCAAGCAGGCAGACCGGTTCGCGTCTCGACCCTCTCCTCCAAAAGGCTCCCATTACTGAGGCCGTCACACCCAGCAGAGATGGAGAGACAACACAAACAGTGTGCTGGAACCCCGCAGAGCCACAGCAGAGCGCCAGGCTCACCTCACCTCCTGCTTCAAAGCCGCTGATCTCGTTTCGTTTTCAGGTGTGGGCGCTCATCGCAATTCGTGGTTATATGAGAGTCGCTGCACGCGGTCCCCAATCGACTGCACCTCCCTGCTCAGGGGTTGTCGTCGCATACATCAGATGCCTGTGAATGAGTGCATGTGTTGATGCTTAGCTGTGTAAATACACTGGAAAAAATATCTGTAACGTGGAAAAAATGTGCTGCTATCAGGCTGAAACATCTGCCACTGAGGTAAAGAGGAAATAGGAGAAAAGATTTCCCGAAACAGGCATAAAAATCAATTAAACAGCTGTTCGTGTGGCACCCTTGTGTGATTCCCTTCAGACTGGTTTGTTATAGCTGAAAGGAATTTTTTAAGTTAAGATGGATGGAGCAGTTTTGTGAATGGGATTTTCCCTCCAAACTCTCTGGTTTCTGTCACTGAGGCTCTAAATGTGAACTCCCAGTAAAAACTCATTAGCTTTCTGTTAGCTGTGTTGGATGATGCCTTGGTTTACTTTAGGAGGCACAAAAAGGTTCACTGAGGGTAAAATGCAATTAAAAATCAATGAGTAGTTATCAATGCTGCTTCATGATCTCCTACTCAGTGTTTTGCTTTTTTTCCTCTTTGTCCTTGTTGACCCGCATCTCCATTGATTGAGTGCAGCGTTTAAACCGGACTCGATAAAACCGATTGGGATTCAGATTCCACCTTCGCTGTCACCTCTCCAGTACGTCACAGAAGAGCAAAGAAGAGCGAGGACAGGATGAATGAATGCAAGTTTCTTGTTTTCTTTACTTTCCCATTAATCATCTCTCGACCCCTCTGGTTCACCTCGTGACCCGCCGCAGGGGTCCCGACCCCCGCGATGGGAACCGCTGGCATACAGTACGTGTTTGTGCGCGACAGCGGCGGAGACGAACTGCGACAGTTGTATGTGGGTCAGCGGCACAGAGCAGCATCCAGTCGAGTGTGAAGTGGCCTCATGATCCCCTCCCTCCCTTTGTGCTGCATCTTTGTCTGGCCGGAGTCACTGGTGTTAATGATTAGTCCTGCTGCTTTTGTCCACCTCTCGCACACAAAGCCGGTGCAAGTCAATTGGTTGTTGCCCACACAGGCGATGAGCGAGCCCGCGGAGCAGCTCGCCAACGCTACCAGCCGCTCAGGGTTATCAGTGAAAATATGCACCCTGATAACGGCGCTGCGAGCCCACGGCCGGCCACATTTTTCTAGAGTTTCCCTCTTTAGATCATCGCAGCTTAGTCATCAAACTGCGCTCTGAGGCTTTCTTGTTGTTTAATTTTTAACTCCGTTTTAAATGAAAAGGCCTCACCTTTCATCTCCTGCTGATCTGTTCCCTGGGGGATGAGGAATGTAAGTGGAGGGGATGGGTGTGTGTGTGTGTGTGTGTGTGTGTGTGTGTGTGTGTGTGTGTGTGTGTGTGTGTGTGTGTGTGTGTGTGTTCATTAGAAGTCAGGGTGTTGCGGGGGTGCAGGGAGGAGCTTTGTTTTTCTACTAACATGAGCAGTTGTGGAGAGGAGTGTGTGTGTGTGTGTGTGTGTGTGTGTGTGTGTGTGTGTGTGTGTGTGTGTGTGTGTGTGTGTGTGTGAGGAGGAGGTCATCTGGTCAGCTTGCCCATCAGTACTCGAGCTGTCTGACTGAGCATTCTCACCATCTGTATGACCTCTCCTCCTGACCGGCTGGCTTTTGTTCCTGAGCTCGCCTCCCTCCCGCCGTCGTTTCTCACACAGCGCTGCAGCCCGAAGGGTCACCGGGCCCGGCCTTCATCATCGCTCTGCTCTGTCTCCTCTTCTTCACGTGCTCTAACAAGAACGAATTGCTGCTTCTCCGTTTGACTTTCCCATGAGGTTGAGCGCAGAGGCAAAATCACCTGTTGGGTGTTTTTGAAGGAATTTATGAAAAGTTTAAAGTGTGGTGAAGCCACACAGAGAGAGTTAGCTTAGCTTAGCTTTGATCGCTTTGTAGAAATCTGTTTCCACTTTGACATTAAAGCGTCTTTTTCTTTTGTTTGGTGTCCAAAAAGCCACATTTAATCAACTTAAAGGCAATGCTGCAAACTAATAAAACATGCAAACCTCCAAGAGGGCGCTGAATGCTTTTTATAAGGACAGTAAATGAAGTTTATTGTCATTATCGTTCACTTTTGAGCCATTTGCTTGTTTAAATGCCAAATGTGTCGAGTAGATGCAGAACATGCAACCACACGTGATAAAACTGAAGCCAGAGAAAAAGACAAAGACGAGACAGAGCGAGGCTAATATGTGAAGCTTACAGTAGCAGCTGAGTGCTGTTCAGGTTATAATATTATAAATATCATTTTACAGCATTCAGGTGAGCATTCGAGTTGAAAATACTGCTCGAAATTTCCTAAAAAGTTCACATGGTAGAAAGAGCAAAGCCTCATGTTAGTCAAGGAGCTGATGATAGTCAAATTTGCCTGATGATTAATCGATTAACCGTTTAGTCCAGTGGCTCCAAACCTGCGATTTGCCAGGTTTGTCCAAAAAGAGTTGCCCAGTAATTAGAAGGAAATTAAAAAAATCTAAATCCTGCTGCACCAAATTAGGTTTATTTCACAGGCTTTTCTTTCATCTTTGCCTCTTGCATGTGAAATACTGAATAATTTCAGCCCACCTCTTCACGCCTCTTAAAATTATTCAAATGAGACAGTCAGTTCTTCAGCTGAGCTGCTCACGCCTCATAAACATACATGAGGGGTCTCGAGTGGATGTGGCTTCTCGTTCAGGGGTCACGCATAAACGAGGCTGAGAAGCATCGGTTTAGTCAGTAAAAGGTCTTTAGTAAAAGTATTTATTTTGGCAGACCAACAGTCAAAAACCCCAAAATATTCAATTGACAGCAATATAAAACAATGAAGTGTATGTTATTTATGACGCGTTGACGTAGATCTGCCACAGATCACAGTGAGCTGCTCACCTCTGCAGGACAAACACAGATGGATGACAGCGGCACACTCCATCCAGCCTCCACACACTCACTTAGCTGCTTTATGGCGTCATAAAGTTGCCTTCTCAAAACACACTTTAAGAGATGACGGTAATTGGCGTGCTGTTTAAAGCGGCGCTGAGTGCTATCACCTCTGTCCTGACGGCAGTAATTAGCCCGAAGGCTGCAGTATATGGCAGATTAAATGGGTGGTTAATGATAATTTATTGTCTGCTCAGCACACCGTAGAGCCGGCTGGTCAAACTTTGGCTTCAGCTGGTGGCAATCATCCAATGACTGAAGGGCAGTTCTGCCTGAGAGACGACATGATTTACAGTTTAACTGAGTTGAGCATGTGATATGAAACAGGGGATATGGGTGGACGAGCTGCAGAGGATGTGCAGCAATTGAAAAACTAATTTCACATTTGCACATTGTTTAGCACAGACACTCGAACCAAACACATGATTTCACAGAGGTTTGTCACATCTGGGCCCTGAGCGGACGCAGAGCCACATCTGTGCCGCAAACTAGTTTTATTAGAGGCACTGGTTGCTTATTTTAATTGTCTGTTCGGGGAGACGGCCAGTGACTCCCCAAGAGAAAAGTTCAAAAACAGCTCTGACGCACAGATAATCTCTAATCCCTGACATGTTCCGGGGCCCCTGTGCAGCTCCGGGCCCCCAGATTCTTTCAGGATTTTATGCCCTAATGGCGCCCCTGGAGATAAATGCATGTGAATTCTTTGGTCACAGTGACTATCTCTAGACGTTCGCTCACTGTTAAACTCCACAGAGAGGCATAGCTTGCAACCGTACTTCCCTTTCCCCAGAGACCACCTACAGCCCCCTCCAGGTCCCCCCGTGGTTCCCAAACCCCACCTTGCCCCATCTGATTGTAAACAATTCAGAAATCACTTCAGGCTCATCCAGCAGCTCTGGATTCTGCAATAACGTCCGCTTGATTGAGTTTTCCTGACCGGAGTTAAAGAGGTGGGAGGCGCTTGGACCAAGCGGCACTTGCTGCCTCCAGCGGCCCCGGAGGGGGCGGCGCGCCGAAATCTGATCTCCCTCCCCCCGCTGCTGCTGCTCGCAGGCCGGCGGAGGCATCCCGGACCGCCGTGGTACCGGAGGGGAGAGCAGCTTCAAGTCCGCAATACACACACGCACGTACACACGCATAAATACACACACGCACGCACGATGAAACGCATGTGACGCTCAGCCTTCAAAATAAAAGTCTTTGTGCGTGGCAGTCTCCTTTGATGGCTTAATTATGATCCACCTGAATGACTTGTGCTTGTACTTTACTCTGACTTTTAATAATAATAATAATAATAATAATAATAATAATAATAATAATAATAACTTCTGCTATTGTTTTCATGTTTTTTTATTTGAGTTTTTATTATTATCTTTTAGCACATTTCAAAACAGTGCCAAGAATTTGCATTAAAATAAAGTTTTCATGAAATACTTTGATACAATAACAAAAAACGGGGAGCAAATGAGTGCAGATGAAGGAAATTATATATATATTATACATAATATACATTATTAAAAATTCAACACATGATTTCAAGATCAGGAGTTTTAGCAGCCACAATCGTTTATTTAACTTAATGTCGTATTAAACTACTTCAGATGATGAAATATGACTTTTACATGACACCGTTTTGACAGCTGCACAGAAACAGTGAAATTTGTGGAAAATCTTAAATTTATATTTAGGCCTCACGCTTGACTGAGCATTGCGTCACTGGTCCGTCGCCAAACATTTTATTTTGAAGGTGCCGACGGGAACTCCTCCTGCCTCCTAGCTGGTCTGTCTTGACGGCGGCACCGCGCAGCTCCTACTTCACAGGCAGCCTGCGGAGGAGAGCCACCAGTCCGAGTTGGTCGATCCGAAGCAACGAAACGCACCGACTGGCATCCGCGCCGGAGAGGATCGAGGAGCCGCGTTCACTGCGTCCAGTCCGCCTCGTCCTCACCGCCCCGCGCACGACAGGATGAACGCGTCCTGGAGGTTCGGACACCTTGGACCGCAGCGCGCAGCGGAAAGCAGGATTTTGTGAAGAAGTTGGCTTTCGCAGCGGCGGTGCCCGAGCTCTGGACTCTCGCTGTCAAGTCGTGAGGGGGATTTCTGACTTTTTTTTCCACTGTCGCCAAACGGCTCACAGAAGCGCGAGGACTTACGGATTTTAAAGTAGTTTTGTGGGTTTTTATGAAGTTTAAAGGAGAGCAGCGGCTGGTTTTCTTCTTCTGAATGCTTGGTGACATCTGAAGGGCTGATATTTACAGTCACAACGGGATACTGTGGGTAAGTGGTCCACTTCCATTATTATTATTATTATTATTATTATTATTATTATTATTAGTCACTATCGATTCTTTGCAGCCTCTGTGAAGCCATTTTACAAATAGCTTCACTTCCTTGTGTCAGTCAGGTTGAGCTCTCCAGGCGCTCGGCGTTAAGTCGCGGTGCTGTAGGCGACTTCAGATTGTGTACGGTGTGTGTGTGTGTGTGTGTGTGTGTGTGTGTGTGTGTGTGTGTGTGTGTGTGTGTGTGTGTGTGTGTGTGTGTGTGTGTGGAGCGTGGGGCGGTAGTGCCACCACACAGGTGCCGCAGAGGGAACGGCTTGTGGGTCCCCGGGCTGTGCGCACTCGGCGCGTCTCGGCCGGAGTCAGCGGGGCTCTTTCCTTGGTTTGGAGGAAGCGCGCATGCCGTTGGCTTCTTTTTCTTATTAACAGTGGCTGCGCTGTGTGTGGCGCAGGTTCGTGAATTTACACACGCCGCGGGGCTGAAAATGAGTTTTGGGGTTTTTTTGTTTTTTTTTGTGTTTTTTTTACCTTAAAAGTGGCGGTTGATTTGAGCAGGTCTCACGTTTTCAATGGGAATCAAGTTGCTTAAAGAATTTCTTGAAATGCTTCTTCCAAAGTGTCTCTCAGCGCCTCATTCTGTCCAGTTTTAAAATATGTGATTTCCAGAAAATTCCTGGAATGAGGGGAAAAAATGTGAAAGCCAGTGGCAGCATCTGAAGAAAAGGCAGACGTACGAATTGTGGAATTACGCACGTTCGTGTGTCTATCAGGATGGCTCGAGGATGCCCATTAGATGCGTCTAATCCCAGTTTGGTTTCCGCGTTTCATCAACCAAACGTTTCCATGCATAATTTCACTGTCTAAAAGTGAAATATTGACTTTCATCGCCATCGTTTGCTCGTTTGGATGAACACGCCTTTTCTCCTCACTGCAACAGTGACGTCTTCTCTGGTTAGCAGCAGAAATATGAATTACACATCAGCCTCTTTCACACAGCCGCACTCCCTAATGCCTCTGATCATCTCTGAAGTTTCTCCAGAAAGCAGCACATTTCCCCCCCTCCCTCCCTTTGAATGAACGAACTGTGCGGTTCTCTCCCCTCAGCAGCAGATCAGTCATCCCCTCTTCAAACACATGCGCTTCAATGGGATTCAGATGCTGATTTTGGCCACTCGTCTCAGCTTTGACTCCCACCACGTCAAGTCATCACCGGAGAAAATTACCGGATTATGGCATCCTACGAGAGAGGGGGCCTGAAATGAGATTGGAGACTTGTATTCCATTAGCCCATTAAATGTCGGAGCCATAAAACAAGCGTGCGCGTGATAATAGTTGGGCTAATGCTGCAAATTAATTGTATCTATTGACCCGAGAAATAACGCACGCCAGTTTGCAGCGTTTTCAATCAGAGGCGAGCCTCAGACACATTCGGTTCCAAATGAGACTCTGATTGCCTCTTTTCATTACCGAAATTGGCCTGAGACCATCCCTCTGCGTGGAGGTTGGGTGCCTTTTTCTTCTCCCCTTTTAGAGGGAGCAGAATGGTGCATTAATTGGCTCCAACTTGCCTAATTTGAGAAGAAAGGCTGATCTTATTCATACACAAACACTAGTTCACGGACATATTCCAGTAATAACAGCCCAGTGTGTTGCAGCAGTGACCTTATCTGGTCTTTAGAGCAGATTTGTGTCCTATTGAATCTCTGTGGGACTCCTGTCTCTCAGAGTATGTGTCTGATATTATAGTTTTTAACTTTATTTGTCTTAATTATTTGCTTTTTATTGGTTAAAAGTCCTACATTTCTGCAGGAACTTGCACTGCACCCTTACACACTCTTTACTGGTGCACTGTCGTAGTATTCACTGGTATTCTCTTTACTCCATACATCCACTCTAACGTCCCTGTGAGCTCCTTTAATGTGTCTCATGCAGTTATAGCAGAGATTATGAAGCTTTCTGACATTTCTGTTCCTGTGGTGTCTGCTGTAATGTTCATAACTCTTTCTGAAGAACTCTTTCTTCTTCTTCCTTCATTATTTATGTTTCTTCTTTACTCTCAGAGGGACTTAAGTGTCCCTCTGCATCCTCTTTTACATGCAGAGGACATTTGTGTGGACAGGTTTTGCAGTGTAGGACACATGACAAGACGGTTCACCCCTCCCGTCTCAGTGTTGGCCCAGGTGAGCTCTGTCCACCGCCTGCAGCGCTTCACACCTGGAGTCACACGGCTCCTCTGACAGCTTTAAAACGGCTCGGCCGATCGATATCTCTTCTCACCTGAGGGTGCGTTTCAAAAGAGGGTGAAGTGATGAAGGCGGGAAGGAGCAGTGAGGGGACAAGAGGAAGGGAGACGGGGTGAGGAGCAGAGAGACGGGAATATATGGGGGTAGAAGAAGAAGGGGGCTCTGATTCAGAAGTGTCTGTCTGTCTGTCTGTCTGTCTGTTTGGCAGCTGTTTGCACTCGTGCTCTCCCACAAACCTCTGATCCCCCCGTCCCAAAATGACGAGTGGGTGCATCCCGGCTGTTGATTCTCCAGCTTACTCATTAAAGATTACCGACACTCCAGAGAGGTGTGACTAGCATGTGACCGCCTCGCATTGATCCTCGCTGAGGGGAGCAGGGATGACAGGGATTTGAACCCCGGTTAAAGCATTTTTCTGCCTGCGAGCGATTACAGAGTGAAGATAGTTCTGCATGATTAATGTTCATGTATTATTCACTGCTGCGGTTGTGTTTCCCTTTCATGCTTAAAGAAAATATTAGCATGAAAACACTTTGGAGGCTTTGAACTCCTCGCTGGGTCTTTGGGATCCCCATCGCCTCCTTTTCTTCTTCTCTGCTTCTTGAGGTTGTTAAGTGGAATCAAAGTGTTTTTAGTTGGCTGCAGAGAGTTTAGTGCCAATGTTCAACTTGTCCACTTTGGGGTAAAGTTCTTAGCTGAGTTTCATCCATCAGTGTTTTAAAGAAAGAGCATATAAGGTTACTATGCTGGCAAGGCAGGGCGTGTATTACCTACTGCTCTTACACAGCATTGAACTTTTTTCAGTTTCACGCTATCAGTCATGTTGCAACACTTGGCTGCTCCTCAAATTTAAGGATTCACGTTGAACACGAGGCGCTCTTAACTATTACCTGTCGCCAAATGAGTCTGCAGGCTGTGCTGTTTTCCACTTTCTTGTCCCACGTCACGTCTAAACAGATCTGCACGACACGAACCGACCCCGAAGCTTCACGAAGTCCCTCAAAAAAAGCTGAGATTTGCTTTTCCTTGCATGCGTCCGCGCCTGCCAGAGAAAACGAAAGCCTCAAATCAGAGAGGCCTGCAATCAGCAACCTCCACGCCTGGAGAGCGAAGGTCTTATCGTGCTGTATAAACAAACCGCAGCAGCGTGTAGGCGTCTAGTGTTGTAAAGGTGAGGATGAGCTGAGAGAGGAGAGGAAGGAGAAGCGCGTATGGAGAACATGAAAGGCTGCACAATGCTGGAGCATGAAAGGTGCAGTGGCAGTGTTTAGATTGGCCTCTGTGTGTGCGTCTGCGCTGCTTTATCTATCCGTGTGTGTCTTGTGAAGTTCCCCCAGTCGGTGTTTTCTGTGCTGAAGAGCGATAATGTGCAAACAGAGCCTCGCAGAGCCGGCCCGGGCTTCAGTTTGTGCTGAGCAAGGACTGGGTCACAGGTCCTCCGAGGGAAAGAAAAACAGTACTGTTAAGACTTAAGACAACACAAGCTTTCTCTGGACTGTGTGTGTGTACAATACACCTCTGTGTGTGCAAGCTGAGCCCACTCTGAGATGTTTGTGTGTGTGTTTCAGCAAACCTGTGCGCGTGTTTTTGTCAGGGCGGACGTCTCACAGCCAAGGCTATTCTGAAGCTGGACAGAGCCGCTAAGGTTTAAACTAACAGACGTGTGTGTGTGTGTGTGTGTGTGTGTGTGTGTGTCCGTGTGGGGGGTTTTGTGCTTTGCTTTTCTGGGCACCTCGCTCAGAGCTTTCTCCACGAACCTTGGTGCATTCCAGCTTCTCCCTGCTTAAGCAAACAGAGAGCAGAACACTCCGCCGTCGCTCGCCGTAGCCGTCACACTCCCTCCTCCTCCTCCTCCTCCTCCTCCTCCTCAGAGCCGTCGGGCACGTTGAGCAACTGATACTGTAGACTTCGGCATTCCTCATCCTGCAGGAAGATTAGAGAATTGGTGTCACTCTGTTGCTAAACCATGCAGAAGAGTTTCTCAGGCAGAAAAGAATGACGGGCTGTTCAGGTGAAAAACAATGTGATTCTTCTCTCTCTTCAACCGACGCTGCAGCAGCAGAGTTAAATCATTGCTTAATGAGCTCATAGTCCAGGCTGGAGGTGTGCTACTTCCTTCGCCGTCCTAATATCAGAGCTCCTATCCATCCGCCTTAACGATCAGGTGCTCTGAGAAAGCTTCTGAGAAAACCTGCGAAGATGGATTTCCACCATAATCCTTGAAATCTGTGTGGAATGTCAGGTCAAAACATGGTAGCATGTGTGCAGACCTCAAGGCGCTTCTTTGGTGCTGGTTATATCTTTCACATTTCACTTCCATTTCTTCTCGATTGCATGTTCTGCTGTGTTCAAACCTGGGCCTGCACCTCATGACGAGCGTCCAGACTTCTCTCTGCCTCTGAGCTCTGATTGATTTTTCCTTCTGTTGCTTTCCAGGTCAGTGGCGGGGAGTTGCCGGATAGTTCCTTGCGGCGTCGGAGGCCGCCCTTCTGCTGGACAGCATGCAAACGGAGGATGTTGTCTGAGTCGGAGTCGGGCCTCGCTGCTCTGCGTCTCGCCCCGTCGTCCAGAGGAATGACGGCGCTGTGGTGCTCACTCTGGCTTTCCTTCCTCCTGCCTCTCTGCGTCGCTCCGGCCAGGCTGCCCACTGCTCAGCCCACAGGTACGCAACGCCGAGCCGTGAGTGAATGCCACACTGGCAGCTGTCTTCATGGAAATCTGATGACGAGTTCACAGACGCCAGGACATTTGCAATTTGAAAAAATGTTCATGAAGGCATCGTGGCTGTTATATTTCAATGCTAAGACTAAAACACACATAGCTGCACAACTTGCTATGAGCACATGTGCTAATTGGTTGTTGTTAGTGATGAAATTTTGGACAGATTAGTCATTTAACAAGCAAAAAAAATAAGAATTTTTCAGCTTCTGAAATGTGGAGGATTTTCTGCTTTCCTCTGTTTTATGTCACTGCGGATTGAATATCTTCTGGTTTTGGGCCGTTGGTCAGACACAACAAGCGTCTTTGCTCAAACGGGAGGTGAGAAAAGGAAAGTTGAGGCGCCACTTTTCTCGCAGCTCGAAACCAAAACACAGCTGAGAGGAATTCTCCTCACGTCGGTTTTCCACTCAGTCGGCTGAAATGCTGCTTGTCCGACGGCGAGGACGACGTTTAGCTGCTCAGACACCTTCGCTTCTCTTCCTCAATTGTCCCTCGCTTCATTTTTCATGCTAATATGACATCTGCTCAGAAGCGCGCTCCGCTTTCTGTGTGTTCATCACTTCAAATAAGGGCCTTTCAAAAGGCACATTTATTGTTTATATGAATGCGCTGGAGTCTTTCTTTTTTTACGAGGAGGATTTTAATTGGACTCTTCTCGGTTCACTGAGCTTAGCGCGATTTTCCCTCTTTGTTCTGGAGGCAGAGAAATACCCGAAGATCAATCCAAAGTAAACGTCGACCGTGTTTGCTTTAATCTCTCCATATTGCGCAAAAAAAACCTAACACAGCGGAGTAATCTTCTTCTGAGGCGTTAGCCAAGTGTTGCCCCCCCCCACCCCCCTTTTCTCTTTTTCTGTGAGAGTTATTTAAAATGAGTCTTTGACACACTTTACACGCCGCAGTGCATTAAGAAAGACGAGGCGCTTTCTGGAGACGACCCAGCGTCTTATGCAAGCCGAGATACCCTGCACGTGTGTGTGTGTGTGTGTGTGTGTGTGTGTGTGTGTGTGTGTGTGTGTGTGTGTGTGTGTGTGTGTACAAGAACATGGACGTACAGTTTTTTTAACTTGTGCTCGAGACTTTAGATTTGAGACACGGACTTCAGCCTCAAAAACGAGGACTTGGGACTGAACTTAGACTTAACTGCTGCGGCTGACTCGACGCTCTGACCTGCAGCGGCTGACTCGACGCTCTGACCTGCAGCGGCTGACTCGACGCTCTGACCTGCAGCGGCTGACTCGACGCTCTGACCTGCAGCGGCTGACTCGACGCTCTGACCTGCAGCGGCTGACAGTAGAGCTTGTGCGTTTCGGTTTTAGGCCTCTGCTCTGAAAGGATTTGGTCTCAGCTTTGCAAAAGAAGCACGGTGAACGCAGCTTTGGAGGGAAAATGTTCAGACGCCACGTAAACGCCAGCATTTGGAGGCTGGAAAAACACGCATTCTGACACTTCCCCCAAAAAACATCTGAAACCAGCTCTGTGTCGGGCTGGACTGGCAGCTCCTCCACCTGCCCCCCCCTTTGCCCTCTCTCATGTAAACCCCCCCACGTTACAATAGACGTGTTGTGATTCTGTCCGCCTGATTGCCTTCCCTGCTGGGAGCCATCACAGCCGATCATGCTTGGCATCACAGTGTGTTTTTAAAGCCCCTCGGGGCGGCGGCTGTTCGGGCTGTGATCTCCGTGTACCTGCGCCGTATGAAGACACGGCCAAATACAGCCGGGACACGTCGCTCTGAAGAGGATATTGTTTCA